>NC_066848.1:16366268-16538768 GCF_001640805.2 Lates calcarifer
AGCATGATGATGGTACATGCTTAGGGGAGAGGCTAGAGCTATGGCTAACAGAGGGGACTATCACAGGTTAGCTCATAATACAATTATTACTATAAATCATAGTAAGTGTGGTGCGTTATTAATATAATACACATAATAAATAACCCTTACACAGCCATTTAATTTAGCAGGATTACATATATGTTGCATTATGAATTGATATTAGTATCACAGACACTAGATTTTCAAAATAAACATAGCAACATGCAATGTTCCCCCTAATTTTTCATGTGTCTGAGCATAAACACAAACTCCCTGAGAATTCCTCAGACCACTGTGAGCAACATCAGACGTGCACACTGTAATTTTATGCGCTACGTAGTTTTGCTGTGCGTGGAGAAAGCAGGAGCAGTGCGCGATTGTGCAGGCGTGCAGCTTAGAGGAAACATTGGCAACATGTATGTATACTCTGTCATTAGATTAGGAAAAAAGCTATAAACTGGCAAAAGGTGCAACATATGGAAAACACCCTGCCTATCAACAAATAAAATATTTTCAATCTATCATAAGGTTTAAGGAAACCTGTCATATTTGAAGCCAGTGAATCAATAACATAAAAGACAACGTATCATGTTATTTTCTTGTGTCATTATCTGTCCCACCCTTAAATGGTTACCTCTCAGAAGGGGGAGGGCACAGTCCTGCAGCTCCATGACAACACCATCCAGGACTGGCAACATGGGCGTAATGTCCAAAAGGAGCAAGATGATTGGCTGGGGGAGGTAGGCAGTGGGATGAATGGTATGAGATGAATGAAACACACTGAACTGAATTCAAATCATAATTCCAATCTATAGTGACATGTCAGTGGGGGACTTAGTTGTTTCTGGAACACAGTGTGAAGGCTTAAGCCATGTGGCTCACTGACTGTGGCGCATGCCAAATGGATCAAGTGGTTTTAAAATTGGCTTAAGACTCTTGGCACAAGATCCATTTCAACGACTTCAAGGACAACCCTGACTTGTCCCAGGGTGTGTGGACGAGCAAGTGCAATCTGATAAGTTTCCACAGGGACAACATCTGTTCATGGTCGCCCCCACGCCCCCCAATATGGCATGGCAAACTTGTGACCCTCACAGCTGTTTACTGGGCACTGTCCATATCCTATATATGACTAGTGACACTGCCTAATGAGATGAGGAAATTGAATGAGTTGTGCTAAGAAGACAAAGCCCTTCCTTACCTGATCTTTGCCAAAGACATCTCCCTTGGCAATACTGAACAACAGTGAATAGGCAATCTGCCCAGCAGCGCCAGTCACCAGAACTCTAATAGGCTCAGACTGCAAGACACAAAGCAAAGAACAGTGCTGTCAGTGCCATTAGCACTGATTTCAGTGGGAGGACAGGTATGAAATGGACAGTTTAATTGTTCAGCACAAGTGGGCTGGGCGTCTATTCTTGTCTAAAGGATTTACTAAAGCAGGGGATCAGTTCAAAAATAGACTATGTGCCCTCTGAACAGGACTACCGGTATTACATAATAAAACCAGGATATTCTTAGGTTATCAAGTTCATCGTCATCTTTACCATCCACTCGCCAGCTATGAAGCAAATTGAAGTACCTTTATATGAATGTAACATATTTTTAAATACACATTTGAGCCCTAAGGGGGTTGGTTACGTCATGCGGCGAGCCAGACTATGAGTATCGTTAAAATGAACTTACTAGCTTTAACAAACTTTGCTAAACTTTTTGTGAACTGCTCACTGAATCGAACAGAATAACCACAGTTTCATAAGTATTTAAGGGGAAATAATGCATGCGCCAGCTCTACTTACCATGTTCACAGGACAGCCTGGGTTGCTCTCTCACCTACCTCTCGCTCAACTCGCAGATCACTCCTATTTAAGCCCTCAGTTGTTTGCGACACTTGTAACTGTCACACGGCGGTCTGAGGATCCGGGGAGTTGTAGTTTTCGATAGTTGATGTAGCCCTTCATCGAAAAGAACAAACTAGTCTCAACGGGTTACTGCGTAGATAGTTAAAGGAAACGCTTCTATCTGTGACGCTACTATTACCTAGGCTGCACAAACAGTAGTCATGATACATGATGTCGCTATTTAATGAGCTAAGTAGTTGACACACACGGTCGCCAATAAGCTAGCTGGTTAGCATAGCCTAAAGTACCGCTTGCAGTTGCTTAGCGACCTGTATCCAGAGGCAGCACATAGCCAGCCAGCTAGCATAGAAAGCACGGTTTGTCAGTCACTTTAGCTTAGCTACTCATCAGAAATGCAGACAGAGGACCAACATATGTGATTAGATGACCGAATGGCGACTGGAGGTGTTAATAAGCTCTGTCCCTACGAAATGAAACTGATTAAACGTAAGCGTTTTGAGTGCAAAGTAGGTTGTTAAGTTTGCATAATGCTAACTACCTGAGGCAACAGCGACTAATTGCGTTCACGTGCCATCCTTACACCAAATTCACTGAATGTTTGCAGTGAAAACCATGTGTTAAGTTTGCAGTTACCATAAGGTTAAGTTAAAGAATCAACAAAAATCACCGAAGCTGAGCAAGCTGGGACAGAGCACGAAAACTTTTTCCACCCTTGTCGGTGAGATAATCAAGGTAAGGTGATGACAGTTACCTCTCTGAGGTCTTTCTTCCCCCCTTCTCCGTGTGTGGAGGTGGTTAAAGTTTAGCAGTCAAACAGACTTGACAGAAGCCTGCCTTGAATTCATTTAAATGTATGTTGCTTGAACTGTTGGATGTCTGGCTCTCTAAGTGATAACTTTTTAAAAGTGTCAAGAAAAGTAAAGCAAAGACATTGGTTTGTGAGTTTCTCAGAAACATAAGGATTTATATAATTTAACACTCAAAAATACTAAGTGAAAGACCTCCAAATCTCTATTTTTCTGCAACTATTTTGATAATAGAAACAAAAACAAAAACAAACAAAAACTTCAATTAATTGATGATTCCAGGCACTCAAATGTGACAGTTTGCTGTTTTTCTTGGTTTTAAATGTTAGCAAATTGAATATTTTCTGATGTTTTATAAACCAGATGATTAATTGAGAAAATAATGATTATTTGCTGCCTCAGCTCCATTACTGTTAAACTGTACTTTTACTGTGGACATGCAAATCATCCACTAGTATTGCATGAATTACAATAGCTGTTTGTACATCAAGATTTAGAGATTTTGATCTGCTCTCAAAGTAGTCTCTTAATTTTTGGTTCCTCAGGAAGGGAGGCGTAAAGTGCTTCTTTCTGCTATCTTGTTTTGAGTTGAGAGGACCCCATAGAGGCCCACTGTTAGATGAGCATGGTCATCAATATTTCATGGCCTCATTACAGGCTCGTTACATGAGTTGAACAAAAAGCAGAGGAGATGCTGTTACACCTAGCTGGCACCAGACTGTGGTCTCATCGTAAACCAGTTAGGCTGGCTGTCTGCAGGGTTAGAACACTGTGCCAAGTGATTTTATGGTGAAACTGATTTTTCAGTTTCCTCTAGGATAATATTTTGGATTATTTACAGCAAGGTTGTCCAATCACACAATATAAAAAATAATTGCACTTAGAGTTGTAAAATATATTGCATTTGAAAATACAATTGTTATAAAATGTTAAATTGCCATTGTCATATAATGCCAGATAGAACATTTTGGTTATCATACCACAGTTCTTGTGTGACTTGTGTGGTGGAGTGAAATGGACGTCTGAGATGTCACTATGATGCTTGTCAGATGGTTGAGCAGTGTCTGAGACTCCCCTCACTCTGTACCTTTTTGAGGTTGTTATTGTGGAGGGCTCTGTCTGACAATTTTGGTCACTTTCCAAAATCCACAATCTGGCAAGCATGCCCACTTCAACACTGATTGGCCAGGTGTGTGGAGGTGAGAAAGTTGGCCTGCATTGAACTTTTCTCTCAGCCTCTCTTTTTCTTCATTTTACATAGAACTGATTCCATCACCTTTTGTATGTGCAAACAAGTTAAATCCTGTGAATGCCTTTGAGGAGAGAAAGTGTGCTTTGTTACGCCCAATTCGCCAATTATCGTGTCTTGCTCCCATTATGATGACAGGCTTTTCTCCCCATCTTTGAGTGTTGCCGTATGAAACAGCAGTAAACAGTTTTTCCCTCAGATGTGATTGACAGCAGTGATACAAACCTGGCCATTAATGCTTCTATCCTGACAACATACCCATTGTTTAGACTAAACAGTGTCTGATGGCACCAATATCAACTACCCTTCATTTGTATAGCACCTTTCATACAAAACAATGTAACACAAAGTGCTTCATACAATAAAAATAATTTAGTTAGTTAGTTAGTCAATTAACTGTATAATTTTAAATTTATAAACCACCACATCCCAAGGGAACATCTTCAGATGTCTTGTTTTGTCCAACCATCACTCAAGCATGAAATATTCACATTTAAGGACCTGGAACAAACAATTGTTTGTAAATTTTGACCTAAACAATTAATTGAAACAGTTTCAAGTTCCTTTTCTATCAGTTCACTATTTGATTAATTGACTAATCATTGCAGTGCTAATCTAATTGAAGAACAGATAAGCGTGAAACAGAGGAATTTTGCTACAACATCACAATGTGTGTGTGTGTGTGTGTGTGTGTGTGTATGTATATATATATATATATATATATATATATATATATTGCATATTCTCTACATCACTGCATTTATTTTTATTGCAGGAGAAGGATGTGATACATAGTCATACAATTTTAATATAGGAAACTAGATGAGATTAAATTTGATTTTTTTTTCTTTTTTCAACAAAATGTGATAGCACATAATTCAATGGCACACAGTTATGGAGTAAATGTTTTTAAGCCCAATCAGATAATACCTTTGGTTTTCAGTGCTGCAGTGATACTGTTGTTAAAAACCTGATGCTGGGCCAGTCAGGTTTAGACCCACAATTACTGCCCTTAGTCTCTATGTGACAGGTGACATTCTCATGTCATAATAATATTTTCCTTTTTGTCAAACATCCTGCTATCCTATGTTTCAGTCTAACAGCATTAAATGAACCTGATCCACCACCAATTCTTCATCCAAAGCGCAAAACTGGCCTTGCTTTTCGTGTCTCCATCTGCCAGTGACAGGGGCTGACACGGACGCTTCCCTTCTCAAAAGGCTCTGCGTGTGATAGCTGGATTCAGAGCTGTTTGAAGCAGCTGCCACAGCCTGGCAGTGTTCCTCTCAGCTCCAGTTACATTTTTACCCCTCTGTGTGGCATGTGCTTATGGCTGTCATGGGTGTCAGTATGGGACAAACAGGTGCTCACAGCTGTCTTTTGGCTGGCATAATGCTGTATGATCACACTGTGGGTGTTTTTCATTGATTGGAAGGGCCTTGAGATATGCTGCGGTCTTCTTCTTTTGATGATCCAATTTTGTTTATCACCTGCTATTTCCAGAGTGAGCGAAACTCTTTGTCCACTGCTCAGAGAGGTGAGGGAAGGTTGACATCCTTTTAAAAATGGTTATTTATAGCCAGCAGTTAGCTAGTACAATGTGTCATGCCAATCAAACCCTGAGAAAGTAATGGCAATGAAATCTCACCCAGACCTGAAAAAGTTTTTAAATCCCCACAAATCTATACTCTTATATAAACAATGTGACAGTGTGGTGATGAGCAGGAAGACAACTGATAAACTCACTGCTTGTTACCTGCTCAGCTCCAGGGGGCAGACAGCTGTAAAAAACAAAAACAAAACATTCACTTACTGATTGATTTTAACTGTATAGTTCTGTGCCATATGAAATTTCAACCTCAAGTTTAAGATTATGGAAAGGTTTGTAGATTTGAATCCTGGAATTAAATTGTAAATTCAATCTGCAGACTCTTCAAAAGGTTAGTTCCAGAGGCGTGAAAGTTTTCTTTCACAAAATGTAGAAATGATGCCATCTGTCAGAAGAAGATACGAGGAGTAGAAGCATCTACAAGTGAGGAAAGATTAAAAGAACATAGTGGCCTTGAGGTTAATCTTTTGTTAAATCCATTTGATTACATTTTATTCTGTTATACTTTCTTGTGGTGTAAAGGGTCAGTTAAGTATTGATTACTCTTTATACTTCTCATAGCTGCCAAGACATTACAGACATTATAGTCATTTTACTGACATGGTGAAGTTTTGAAAGTTGTGTTTGTCCACCTGGTCAGTGGTTAAACTGGAAACAGCTTTGCCTTTGTCTTTTCAGTATTTACTTAGTTTGCTTACTCCATTCTTACACATTTAGGCTAGTAACCTAAAAAGCACAGAGATCAAACTCCTACTGCTCATTTTGAATACAGCCAAAGCACCACTACAAACCTGGTGTAGTGCCTGGTAAATAGTCATCTTTATTTCTCTCCATAATGCTGATGATTTTGGAGGTGGATTTGGGAATTCTGCCATTTGAAACTGGCTTTGTATCAGTATAGTATTTGGTTTTGTTTATCTGGTCTGTATTTTAGTATTTCAACTGTTTCTGACTGGCTCCAATCTACCAGTTGAGAGTAATGAACAATAACTGCCATGTTTGATTTTTTTTTCTTGTCTAGAAGTATTTTATGAAAGCAGAAATAGTTATCCCTACAGTGTTATCAACACATAGAGTGTACTAATGTATGTGGAAACATCCTGGTGTTTGAATTTGTCAATACTTCTCTGTACGACTTCTGTTCTGCGATTATTTTCCTGCATTAATTGGAGCTCAGTTCATGTTTTTAAAAGCCCAAGCTAAGGTGCATGTCTTGGATTTAATCTGCTGATTTATGGGAATGCTTGTCCTGTGAGAATATTGTATGTCTTTGAGATATTCATTACCCTTTCAGTGCGTTCTGTATCAGGTGCAGCCATTAACGTTTATAGCAATCACCCAAAATCTCCTTACGTTTTTATGACCGTTATGGCTTTACATAAGCACATATTTGAAAGAGTTGTTGTTGCTGTAACTGACTTATTTGACAAGTTAGATTCCAATGTTTATTTTCTTCTCTGGCAGTCTCTGCAGTCAGGTTGACATGAGGGGATTAGGCATACTTCGTCTTTGTGAAAAGGAAATCATAATGAAACCAAAAACAGCAGCAGCACACATGATAATATCTGGTGCCAGTTTGCCATGCCGGCCTGATCCTCTGTGTGTGTGCTGTGAAAACAATTGGTATTGTGGGTGTTTTGTCCCACCCACAGGGTAAGACCAGGAGCCCCACAGAGCTGAGGGGAGTGGGATAGTTTGCACATGCACAAATCCTGAGCTGTACACACATGCACACACACACTTATGGAGTGTGAACATGCTCAAAGCTCAGCAGTACCTGGATTTTTCTCATACACATATAAATGCACTCATACAGAGTATGTACACACACTTTGAAAATCTTGATAAATGCATGGCAGCATGAACAGCAGCACGTCTCTCTGTCTGCGCAGTGTCTGTCTCCTCTGCTGACCCCTCTCTCTGTCCTTTGTCCACTCCATCCCCTCCTCCTCTTTTGTTCCCTCGTCATTCAGCCTTCTTCATCTCCACCCTTTCTGTCCCCTCTCACTTTATCTCTTCCTGTTCTGCTCCTCCACTTGTCCCCGCAGAGTGCACCTGAGTGACCCTGTTCGGTTGGCAGCTGGGAGGCAGATAGCCAGCACACACATCGACCTCAGTATCACCCTCTTATCTCCGTCGCTAGACCAAATAGCCCTCACAGTGTACCAGCAGACACTGAGATAGCAGGTTGCATTCACATGGGAACACACACATAAACAACACATAAACACGGTGGATAATTACATCACTGTCACTACTATCTCCCATCATATTCAACTTCTCTATACTGTGCCTACACCCTGCTTACTTTGTGGCATATCTGTGGCTTGGCAGTGTCATGTTCCTGTCTTAGATTAGCTGATGAAGCTTTAGATGAAGCTTTAGATCAGATGGAACAGATGATTTTTTTTTATCCACACTGTGATGCAGACAGTAGTTGCGTTGTTTAAAATGAACCTACATGGCCCTGTCCTGTCATTTGCTTTTATTTGCAATAACCATAATACGACACTAGGTGTCAGTGCATGCTTATAGTTAACCATAGTCATTCTGTGTCACTTTACATAGCACTTGGAAACTGGTGTTGATGAATTTGAGGTGAAGACTCTCAAAAACACTTGTTGCTGCGGCCGTAGTCTTGCATTCAAGAACTGGACTTATGGCTTTAAAGTTTTTAGTTTGAACGGTCACTGTGAAACCTGGTAACTATCTGAAAACAAGTGATTTTGACACTGTTTTGCTTTATATAGTACATGCAGGAGTAGGCAAGCAGCAACATTATTTATCTTTGAAGGTGTCATGTAGCCACCAAAGTGAACCTATTTTGAAGGTATTTCGATGATGACCAGCATAAAGGGAAACCAGGTGGACAAATGTTAACCTCAAAAAATGAGTTCATGTATATTTAAGCCCATTGTAATTTTATAAATGCAGCTTTTGTTGATATAGGTGTGCTGCCACTCATTGTGCCCGGAAAAGCCTAATCTATTTAGAACTGTCACATTATATGAAAAAAGACTGCTGTATCTATACCTAGGCTATGCATGATGTGGGTTGGTTCTTTATTCATTATTATTTAATTCCTGTATGACCAAAGTTACATCTATTCACTCAGCATGCTGTATATGATGTACCTTTTAATAATTCTCTCTTTTTCTCTCTACTGATGATATTTTAGTCTCATTTTTGTTAAATGCTGAGCAGAGCACATCTTTCAAATAACCCTTTCCTGAGCTGAGACATCGTGTATTGGTTGCTTCCAGAAATAGCCTGTAGATCCATTTGAGCTGTTGTTATTGTGTGGATTTGGCACTTTTAGGACAAGGCCTGGAGGCGTATGAATGTTTCCAATCTGCCTCAATGTACCTACTACCTCTCTGAGTTTCTCTCTTACTGATTGTCTGTAATTGAAACCTGAGAGGGACTTTGTTTCTGGCTAAGTGTTGGCTTGCTGTGGGGGAAAAAAAGACAACCAAGCCTTCAATCAGAAAGAACACAGACCACTGCAAACACACTGAGTAACTTATTGGCACTGATGCAGAACTATTCAATTAAATCTCATATTATACACACACAGAATCATCCTCAGAGGTGTGTTTCTTCCTCTGAGCGAGCCTCAACCAAACTCTGCCACTCTGCTTCTCTCCATCTTTCTCCCTGAGGTGTTTGCATAGGGAAATGGTCCGTGAAATGGAGTTTGATGGAATCAAACTCCATATTAAGACAAATACATATTTCATAGCAGTTGATGGACTGATTGATGGGTCTATGTCTTCATTTCCTTTGTGCGTCACCGCAAAAGAAGATCTTTATCATAAACAGTAATATGGAGGATCATGGCTCAGCTTGTTTCAGAAAGCTGAGGAGTTGTTTACTTGTCGTGTTATGACTTTGAATGTGTCTTGGTGTGAGTGAGTGTCTTTTGGTTTAAATAATGAGTTTTTTGTGTGTGAGAATGTGTTTGTGTTCTCCTGCAGCACCTGTGACCACAGGGGGGCACCAAACTGCCACATGTTTACATTGTGCATGTGTCCTGTAACTGAATGCACTTTCTCCGTTCCCTCTGCTTTTCACAGCAACCAACACACTTTTTTGAAAACTCACTGAAGGATGACCAAAAATGCAGCAGCAACAGTGTCGTGGATCCACAGCCAGTTGATGTGGCAGCAAACTCACATCAGAGAGGGTGGAGGGAGGTTCACTTTTTTCCCTTTTTTTTTTTTTTTTTTTTTAATCAATGCAACTGTTGTTTTAGCACCACAAGGCTGGCTGACAAACTCCCTCTGACCCACCCACCTAGCCCACTCGCACCACCTTTCATTAACCTCAAAACCCAAATCCATCCAACTGGACCAGCCACGGCAACTCGCTGCCGATGCTGGCGGTCACACCCCTCTGCACAGCCATAATGGGCCGTGGCACAATTGGGGGCCACGTAACCCACAACATTCCCAGTCCTTCCAAGAGGCCAGTTGCCTGCAGGTTACCATCAACTCCGCTAGTCCCTGTTTGTCTGCACTCACTAAAAGGAAAGAATGTTTTCCCCCACAACACGGCTGTGTGGGGATTAAGGCCCATTCTGAGTGGCCCGGGGTCGTGCAGCAGATGTTAGCTAGGATAGCGCTGGTTGCCGTGCCGACAGTGAGCCGGCGGGATCGGCCCGCCCAGACGACGTTAAGCCTATGTACATGTATGGGAGAGAAGGGGGGGGGGAGTGAAGGGCCTGTCACACATTAAAGAGAGCGGCGGTGGGAAATTTGTCACAGTGGTCACACACTAATTCATCTACACTGTCTCTGAACATCATCACACACATAGAAAGCTGAAGAGCTTCACATGGCTAGCCTCATGCTGGTTTGAGACTGTGACATCAGGTCAGGACATCCAGACCCTTCAGTATCCACTGAGTGGGTGGACAGTATTGCTTGAATATAATTTCTGATGACCACTGTTCATTAACTGATTCAGACATATAAACTACATTAGGCTTATATGCTCTGTGAACACATTTCTTTGTGTGGGCGGGTCACCTACATTGGAATATTTAAGTTGTGAACTTAACAATAGCAAAACATGAAAGCTTTTAAACCAACAGTTGCACATCATCTGTCAAAATCACTTCCCCGGTGTGAGCATTGCCTGTTACCCTCCCAGATGATGTTTTAATGTGATGTGTTGTTTTAACTGCTGAGCTCTCAAGCAGTTGTCACACAGACCCTCTAATGAAGATGGCTAAATGTACAGATGGTATCATGAGTGAAAGGAAAAGCATTGGATATTGTCAATATAGCACAAGTCTATGGGGACAAGTCTGTGGTATTTAAAATATTGCTTTTACTCTTGTATCCATTTGGAAGACATTGCTTTCCAGAATGGTATGGACAGCATTACAAGAAACAATATTAAGAAATCTGATTGTCAGAGTCACAACAGCTGGACAGTAGATGTAACAAAATATCCTTTTCAGCCCTAAGACTATTGACATTTGATTGACATTTGATCATACAATGTACAATAATCTCCCCTTCTTAGACTTAAGAAAGGGAGAAGTGCATTGGACAAAATCTTGAATAGGTCAGTTTTGAATTGTATTTGCATTTTTTTCCTTACTTCCTACTGTCAACTATAACCATTTGCCTAAATGAGGTGAACTCTGTTTGAATTGTAGGTGTACGGTCGTTTGATGTGAAAGACGAGCCTGTTCTCTTTACATCAGACAGGTCTAACTGCAGGGTGAATGTGTTTAACATGGGGCCCAGTTCAGGCACCTGTGGTACTCGTAAGCGTCAGGCTCAATGGAAAGAGGATACAGCGTCTGACAAGACATAACTTGACCCAGCAGCACAGGCAGAGCCCCGCTATTGTCCTGAATAAACAGCAGAAATCAGTGCTGTAGGATTTCCCCTCTGTCTGTGTGTGTGTGTGTGTGTGTGTGTGTGTCTGTGTGTGTGTGTCTGTGTGTGAGAGAGAGAGAGAGTCTTTATATAGTGTCTGACAAAATGAAGTGAACAAGGAACTTCTCAGGGGCAAATGGAGCACAACACTGACATAAGCAGTGTGTCAGTGTCTAAGTCAATGGACTTTTGTGTGAGGGTGTGTGTTTGTGTTTGTTTTTGTGTGTGTGTGTGTGTGTGTGTCATGGGGCACAGGCCGTGCCGTTCAGTTCCACAATGACTGTACTCTCTAAGGATGAGTGTTGGGCAGGGCAGGGCTGTTTTCACGCACGGCTGGATGTTTGGGCTTTCTGACAGATGGAGAATAGCCAGATTTGTGTGTTTATGTGCTTGTGTGTATGTGCAGATGTGTGCACACAATTGTCTTATTTCATGCTTCCATTCTGCTGATTTCCAATCTCAGCGGCAGCTTAACTGACCCCTTACTGCAGACGACAAATTACCAGACTTCATGCTGACAGGAAGAACTTTTCCCAAATGCTCAAAATGTGTCAGGAAACTGTGGAGGTACAAAGGCCAAACTTTAGCACGGCTTTTCTGCTTATTATACCCTGCTATTCTCTTTACAGTGTGTGTACTGTTTTGAAGATAACCGTAATGGTATTTGGCATTTGGTTTGGCAGGTAATGGTGGATAGAAATGGGAACAAAAAGGGAAACTGAACAAAAGGTCTCCAGCTCAGTCCTTAAAATAGCCAATGTGTTCCATTGAATCCTGCATCCAGGCTTTTATTGTGACTTAATGTGGAAAACTGTCGTAGAAATGCTTACAAATCTGAAACATCAAATGTACATCAGGTGAGCATCAGGTGAAAGAAATACAAAAAATTAACTTGTCTTTCCACAATTCATGTAATGGTTACTCTTTAATCCTCAGACTGCTATGTTTTCATTGGAACTACTTGCTACTATAGAAATGATCCCTATGAAGGCTGTTGACACTGTGCTCTAATCAGCCAACTTGCTTTATAGCTATCGAGTGAAATCCAAAACTTGTCCATAAACAGCAGCTAGAACCATTTTGATCAACTTTGCACCTTGTGTTTCTGTCCTTGCTCTATAATGTTTAGAATGTCTACTGTCCAAAACTGTATCGACTGAAGCTCTATGCTCCGTATGCTCAGTGTCATATGGATTTATTTGTAGGCTCTGAAGTCTTCAAAATCCAACCATTGACCCTCTGTTTTTAGCAAAGATGGCACCGATGGCCACTTTATCCAGAGTGAATTAGTGTAAGTAGCTGGTTCTAAAATTATTAGCTGATTAATTACATACATACATTCATTCATTAACACAGTTGTCAGTCAAACACCTTTGGGATTTTTTACTGGTAGTGAAATAAACAAAGCAATTTTAAGACTTTTGGTGCCAGTATTTTAAATGAGGATTAGATTACTGTAATCAATAAACAAAATGACTGTTAGCTACTGTTGCGGACTTTTTAAAATATGTTTAGATTAAGTTACTTGCAATCAAAATGAAAAAGTGTGAGTTTGAAAACCTCACTGCCCACACTGAAGATCATACTATAGTGATGAAATGTGATGGACAACTGCCAGGAAAAAGGGGAGAAGAGCCACGAGTAGACGATAGGAAGGATTTTATTTCTACTTGTAGACTGCAGCAGGGGGAGAAGGGAGATATGACACCAGCATCCATCTCTGAGGTCACAGCAAAGAGAACAAACCTCTTGGTGCAAGTGCCATCGACGTCCGACCACTCTGTGCCATGTCAACCTGTCAGAGAGAGAGAGAGGCAGAGGGAGGCACTGCCTGCTGAGAGGTGTCCAAGGTGTCATGGCCTCGTCTGGGAGGTGACAGACAGCGTGGGTGTGAGTATGTGACGGGGAAATAAGACCGCTGAGAAGTCTAGGGGACGTTCATCGTGACCTTTCGTTTTGCCAGGGTCCATCTCGCTCTGTGAATCTGACAACAACTTTAAAGGACCTCGTCCTCCTGAGCCATTGACAGGTGTGTGTGTGTGTGTGTGATTGTGTTTTTGTGTACTTGAAAGTGAGGTTGTGTGCGCCAGCTGTGAAAAGCTGTAACTGAGCTTTATGTTTCTATGTGCTTTTGTGCACAGTCAGAAATATAGCTACAGGACATTTTTGGCCCAAAATGTTTAAAAGAAGATAATGTTAATTCTGTCAGAGGCTGAGCTGAATTCAGATACACACAGTCACACTCCCACACACAGTATACAGCTAATGTCCCTGTAGTTGACACAGTCACCATTTGGGGCAAATGGACACAAACAGTCCAGCAGTTAAATTCATTTTTTGTTACACATTTAAACACCTTTAAAATCAGTTAGGGCTTGCTGATTGAGGCGCCCAGGTGTTAAAGCACTCTTCCTCTATTGGCTCCCTTAGGTTCCCCCGGCAGTGCTTTCAGATTAGCCGGGGCTACACTGAATGCAGTTGTTTGTGTTCATGGGTGGGAAGCCAGTGAGGGATCATGTGGCAGTGTTGTGAATTTGCCTATGATTATACTGTCTAAAGGCTGGCAATAATTAGTTTCTTTTCTTATAGTCAACAAATCCAATGAAAAGACCAAACCAAACAATAACTTATTGATACTAAGAAGTGTCATCTGATGTATCGTTTTCCTTTATGCCATAGAGCTTTAGAGCAGTTGCTCCAGCAGTTCCAGCTGCTATGAATAATAGCAAACCAAAATTAGAGCTGAAAGTAGGTACAAATATTTGGCATACAAAATTTCCCTTCAAGAAATGGGATTGTTGTGTACTTGTGCATTATGTCAGACTCCTGGTACTCAGAGAAAATAGATATATGAAGAAATGCATGAAAAGAGATATAAATACCTAGAATGGAATTTAGTTGAGCTGTGTATGTGTAGATACAATATGACTAGGCTGTATGTGCACTGAGTAAGCATTTGTAAAAACTGATTTGAGCTGTACATTTTGTTTTACTTATTTACTTATTTACATATGTGTCTCCATGCAAACTGACACATTTCAACATCTCTGTTTGTGTGTGAGTCCATGCATGTGTTTAGCGTTTATACGCGTGTTTGTGGTCAGGAGGTGAGGGGCGAACAACAGGGAACTAAACAGCTTTAAAAGAAGAAAATCCAACAACAAAAACAAAACCACGGTCAGTATGACACGTGTCACCTTCGCTGTGACAGGGGACAGACACTGGAGAGGCACAGAGTCCCAGAGAATCTCTTTGAAGTCAGCCAGCAATTGTGCCACTGGTTTGGAAGTATTGCCTTTCCTGCCCTTGGGCGTTGCTATAGGGCAGATGCATTCGGCTTTTAGTGAAACACTTGCCAGGATTAGGCCTATTAGCTGAGGGGGAGGAAATACAACCATTGCTAGTTTAGTGAAATCCTGGGATTAATGTGGAAATTTATTTCCATTTAATGGATTGGATTGTTAAAACATTTTGTCAGCATAACTGAGCTAGAGGTCTCCCTCTCTTTTGCTGTTTGTCTTTTCCAACAAATCTTCTGCCTAATCAAGACCTGACTGAACATTCTCCACCAAACATCTCTTTTTCTGTCTTTCTCTGCCTGTCTGTCTCAGTTATTACTAGTGCTGTGTTTGTGTTTCTGCTCCAGGCGTTGGGTAAATACCTCTGCTGGAGTAGGTTTCCCCCCCACTTCCCTCCATTACCTCCTCTAATGACGTTTACACATCTGCTTAGAAGAGCCTCCACTCATCTCCCTGTCTCCCTGTGTCCATCTTTCTCTCCCTCACTTTCTTGCACACACACAAGCACATGGGCATACGGATGCTGCAAGATTATGTTTAAAAGTTACATTCTTCAGATGTCCTCCATTTGTAAAAACTGCTTTATTGTGACCACTCCTGCAAAAGTTATAATAATCATTTTTGTTTTTACTTTTCAAGGTGGTAAAAAAGAAATTAGAAGACCTTTACAAACAGAACCGCTGAGCTGAAATTATTAGTTTGTGAATTTATTAGTTCATTTACAGAAAGTTAAACTCTTTGGCAAATATTTTAATAATTGTTCAATCATTGCAGACATTTTCATATTTTTCTCCAAATATAGTCTGTTACATCTTCTCAAATGTGAAGATTTTATACTTTTCTTTGTCATAAATAATAGTAAACAGAATATCTTTGGGTTTTGGATTGATGGTTGGATAAAACAAGGAATTTGAAGACACCTTTCTTTGTTCTCAGTTTTCTGGAATTTCATAAACAAAACAATAAGTTAATTGAGAAAATTATTGGCAGGTTAATTGATACCAAAAACATTTGTGGCCCTACAGAGTTGTTTGTCCTAGAAAATTAGATGCAGTTTATAGCAAAGGAAGTTCAACGCCTGTGTTTCCTTGTCTGATCACTCGTATGTGTTGTATCTCATCTAAGTGTTTTTAATTTTGCATTTCTTGTGACATGTTTCACTATGAGGCAAAAAAGTCTCTTGCTTTTTTCTCTGGACACCTGAACTTTTCAACTCCTCACCTCCACATGCACCCCCCCCCCGACGTGAACTGGTACTTCAAGAGACCTACTGGTTTCTTTTGCACACACATTTCCGTTCATCAGTACACACACACTTACAAATTCTGAGAAACACACAGTCATACATACTCACATCTTTCTGCCCAGCGGTCATGTCACTCTGGCTTCATTTTCCTGCTGATTGACACGTCCTGTAAAATACACACACATGTATACAAAATGACTGTACCTGTCACCTCTCTTGAATAGTATTACCTTTACCTCATTTTGTTCTGCCTGTCCATCACCTCTATTCTTCCTCTGCCGACAGCTGAATGGGCTCCTGTGGGAGTCTGTTAAGTGTGTGTGTGTGAAAGGTTTTCGGCCTGCTGCCTGGCGCCACTTTGCCCACCCTCTGCTTTCCTCCTCCAAACCCTCTGTCTTGTAATGCGACCGTTAAGAAGATACACTGTACTTGCCTGTGGTTATATGTGTGTGTGCACGCGCATGGGTAAGTGTATACTCTCCCGCCAGACCTCACAGCACTTTTACTCTAAAGAACCCAGTCTTCCGTTGGTCCCTCCTTTTTCTCTTCTCAGTGGGATGAGTTCTGTAACGCCTTAGGTCCTCAGTAAAACCTCTGAAGTAGAGTGACTGAGAGACTGATAGACACTGAGGGAGAGAGGATTGAGAATAGCACAACTTGACAAGAACATGAAGCAGCTGAGGCCCCATTAGTGACCCCTAGAGTCTACAGTGTTTACAACACACCACCGAGCACCACAGAACAATGAAGGTCAAGTATTGTGCTCATAGGGTTGTGCAGTGGGATGAGCAATTCTGGTTCTGGAAGTAATAGTCCCATTCATTTTTCCCATAGACAGTGTTACATGTCTCACAGTTGGACCAGTTTTATGTCTCGGATTGCCATGAAACTCCCCCGGTTAAATCGTCATTCCAAAAAATTTACATCTACATTTAAAGAATATCTGGTGATTTGAAAACATCAGAAAGTCAATTATTGCGGTTTGTCCCTTTGATTTGGCCTGCTTACCAACATGGCTAACAGTTACAGTAGCGGTGGCTGTCGCAACACCCCTTAGCTGCAATGTTGCACTCATTCTTGGAGTCCTAACTCAGTCAAGTCTGAATCTTTAGATTCATTGTAATTTATGCCATCAATCATCGTGACTAAACATCCAGAAGTCTTAGAAAGTTTAGACTCTCCTTGTAACTCTACGACTTCGAATCGTCATGTTTTTAAGTTTCCTTCAGTGCCAAAGTAATCCAGTGATGGGTGTCTGCACATACATGGGTACATTACAAACAGGAAGTGCTAATAGGTAATTCAGCACACTTTTAATGATGCCAGTTTGCTAAAATGTGAACAAATATAGGCTTAAAAAACTAGGCTTAAGTTGTAACCCAGCTCACTGAATATATGACAATGTTTTGTGTCCTGTCTACATCCTCAAAGCATCATTGGAACTGCAATTTAAAAAATGTAAAGCATAATTAAGTATGAGGGCAAAAGTGACTAAATATATATATATATATATATATATATATATATGTACATACATATAGTGTGTGTTGTTTTATCAATATTTCTTACATTATTAAGGCTTCTTGTGTGAATAATAATAATAACACACGTCTTAAGTTTGCAATGTATCAGAACAGGCCAGTATGTTTATATGACAGGAGAGTCTGCACAAGTCTCTTCTCCACCACACAGACGCACACCTTATCTGTTCTCTCAGCGTTCACAGGCCTCCCATGATGTTTTCCTCTGTTACATTAGACGCCTTTCAGAGCTCGGATTCTTTGTTTTATCCAGTTTTGCACTTCTCATTATCTCCCTTTTTGATTCTGTCTACCTTTCTTTGCTCTGATATGACACTGGAAGCCAGAGGACTTCACCCTCCAGGATATACTGATGATAAGAGCTTGTGTGAGTCTATGTGCGTGGTTTCATATGTATGTAAATGTGCGTATGTGTGCATTTCCTCAGGTATCACAAGGTTAAAAGATAGGAGAGTATGCATTGGACTGTATATGCCTTTCCATGCATACGTATGTGCTTGTGTGCCGGTTGAGTTCACATATCAGACGTTTGTGAGATAGGAGTATATGTGGTGTAGGACTGACTTGAGTGCATGAGTGTGTTTACTGAATACATGAGTATGTGTGTTCATGTAGTCTATGATTGAGACTTGGCAAGAAATCCAAGGCACCTCAGATTGGAAAATCTGCGCTCATACACTCACAATTACATACAGTTACCCTACCTATCTCTCTCTGTGCGGATGTACTTTTGGGTTGCTTTTTGTATGTTCTTCATGTTTGCCAAGTTTCTCTCCGAGCGCCGAAACAAGACCAGGCAGTAGCTTAGAGAGCGTCTGCGAGAGATAAAGGTTGTGGGGAAAAAAGTCAGAAAATTTGAAACACTGTCCTTTGAGAGAGATGAGACAATAAAGAGCAGAGTAAAAAGTGCAAGAGAGAATGGGAAAATCAGACACGCCGAAATACTGTCCTTTGAGAGAGACGAGACAAAGAATGAGGAGAGTAAAAATTGCCAGGAAGAGAGAGTGAAAGCTTGCAGACAGGGTCAGAAAGCTTAATGCATTTCTAATAGCAGGTACCTTAGAAAAACATGGGCAACAAGAAAGAGGGGAAAAAAAAGATAAAAAGGAACGGGACAAGTAGGCAGAGGGATGATAAGTGAAGGTACAAGAAGGAAAAAAAGGAAGGAAGAACTGACAGACAAACTTACGTGGAGCCAGGTGTGTGTGTGTGTGTGTGTGTGTGTGTGTGTGTGTGTAATGCGTAATGAAGATGTGTGTGTATGTGTGTGTGTTGGGGGCGGGGGGAATGAGGCAAGGCTGTGATGGCCTTGTGTCAGTCACCCTATGGCAGCTCTTTAACCCTGTAATTTACCACATCAGTCTTCTCGCAGTGATGGGACCACTACACTGACTGACAACACTGCCTCTGGCGTGTGTGTGTGTGTGAGAGAGAGAGAGAGAGAGAGAGAGAGAGAGAGAGAGAGAGGGGGGTGGGGGGGGGTGATGGGAAGATGGGAAGAGAGAGTGCATACCTGTGAGAAGGGATTCTTAAAATGTCAAACAAAATGTCTCTGAGCCTGGCTTCATTTCAGACATGCCTCTCCACTTGTTGCAGTGGAGTTCCAGATCTGAACCACAGCCCTCATAGACCCTGGGGTGATCACCACATTTGAACACAGTTGTTTATGAGCTCACATCGGTTGCAACGTAAACGGCGCTCTTCTAAGTACCCCAAAGTTATCTCAGTGAGAGAACACCACCACCACTAAAACCCAATGTATGTTTGACACAACAGGTTATCGGCCTGGTTGTATGGCACAGGCTTTAAATTTGCAGTCTAATGCTGGATTTCCCCCCACTGACTGAACCCCCACAACTTTAGATAGATGTATCATGTCACATTATTTACATTCTTTCATTCCCATTGTGATACAGAAAGACGGTAGGAAGGACACATATGTTGCCTTCACTATTAACAATCTATACCAGTATTAGCAACCTATAGAAGAAAACATAAGCAGCAAATCACAGTTTTGCAGTCTGCTCCATGGTATCTCTGCTGCCACCATGAAGCCTCATCTATGTTACATTTTTTATGAGGCCCCCTTTTTTACTAATGAGCATTAAAATTCAATTAAGAAAAAAATCAATATTCCCTCTACATTTAACTCCAACTCTGCTTTCAACAAGGTATTAAGAGAATAACAAAATGTCACAGTTCATTCCATCCATAAACTTTTCTTTGCATAGCCAGAGCAATTGATGGGCCACTGTCCCTCCAGCCACACCATACATTTCCTCTCACCTTGGCCAAGGAGAGTTTTCAGTGGGCAAAATCAATGAGAGATTTCAGATGTCTTAAATCCACCAACTCTATTACTATCTCTATTTTTCCTCATTCTCACTATCATTGTGTCGTCATATCTCTCAAGACAACCTGTTTGGTTTTGACATGATTGTTAGGAACTAATGAAATCAAAAACACTCAGAGCACAACGAAATAGATTGTTTTTGGGAGGTCATAGCTATATTCTAAAGTTACATTAAAAATACTGCTCAGAAAACGTTCATGTTCAGTACATCAGCATAAATAATGTAGTTGTAATGATTCAGTTTGCCAAATTTTTGCCTCATGTTTGTTTTTAGTCATACTTGTTTATCTTTTTGTTAGTTTTTAGGAGGAAAAAGTGTTTTTGGTGCAGATGTGGATCTTGGAAATGTTGGATTGGAGACAGGAGTGTTTGTGATTAGGAAATACTGCTTTTACTTTGATATGGAAAATCAAATCATCATTGTGTGCATCTAGACTCACTGTAAAACATTCAGAATATTTCACACAACACATTTAGATACAGTTGCAGCCTTGGTGGATGTATGCACGTGCTGCTATTATTACTATATTGTTATATATGGCGGAAATTCATGTCATTCCTCCACCAGAGACATGTTTTGAGGAATGGCATTTTAGAAAGGCCAACTGTCAGATTCAAACCAATACAACATTATGCTGTATATACACCAGGATGCTGACTGCAGACAGACTTGTTCTGTCAATGTAGACACTCAGAGCATAACAATAGCTCAATGTTAGACTCTGTGAGAGTGAGAGATATAACTGGACTGCAATCCAGATATCTTAGAAAGGCTTCTCTTGTCTGTCTCTTTCGCTCTTTAGAGAACCAGTCTCATATAAATATTTACTTAAAGTTCACACACATATATCCATATCTGTTGCTCTTGTTCCTCATTGTACACACATATATGTAACACACACATACTTTCACATTCAGTAACCAGCCAGGGGGGACAGTGAAAGAAGAGCAGAGAAAGAGATGCAGAGAGCAGACAAGGTCGTAGTTCCTGTGGACTGTCTTTGAAAGAGGAGTTGCATGTTTTCCCTCCTCTCCTTTGATGTTAAAGCAGCCTCTTTACTAGTGTAAAGACAGGCTACAATAACCTAGACTCCCCCCACCTCTCACCCAAGCCCTGTGTACACTGGCTGTACACCCCCACAAAGCTCTGCAGGGGGACAGGTAACCCACAGCAACCCCAGCCAGAAATCAGAATGAGTGTGGGCAGCTGTCCAAGACGTGTACAGCATGGTGTGTGTGTGTGTGTGTGTGTGTGTGTGTGTGTGTGTGTGGTGTGTGTGTGTGTGTGTGTGTGTGTGCTGCACAAGTTATAGGAACTTGAAGTAAAGAGAGGCTATGAAGAGTTTTTATCTATCAATGAATAAAATCAGTATTTGCTGTGATCACCCTTTGCCTTTAAAACAGCATTTATTCTCTTCAGTACACTTACACACAGTTTTCATGGTACTTGGCAGGTAGGTTGCTCAAACCATCTATAACTTGTCAGTTCTGTGGACTTAGGCTGTCTCTTCATATAATCTCAGACTGACTCCATTATGTTGAGATCAGTTCTCTGTGGGGGCAGACCGTCTGTTTGCAGGACTCCTTGTTCTACTTTTAGCTGGAAATAATTCTTTATGACACACTGGATGTGTATTAGGGTTTGTTGACATGCTGTAGAATTAATCCTGGACTGATCAGATTCCTCCCTAAAGGTATTGGATAATGGGCAAGAGCTGAAACATCTGCCTAAAACCTTTGCACAGTACTGTGTATATCTGTGTATGCAAGTGTGTGAGTGTAACTCAGTCTTGAAGCTTTTTAAACAGGAAAAAATAAGAAGTGAAAACTTGATACCTATGCATATAGATATACACATGCATATACAGAACAACAGAACTACTATAATGTGAAACATGCAAGCTCACAAAAAGCTGCTAACGAACCTTACATCCACCCCACAGATACAAAACACAAACATAGACACACACAGACATTATGTACTGTAAATTAAGTTTTTCCTAAAAGTAGCTAAAAGTAAAGTACTAAAAGTAGCCTCATCAGACCTGGATCTTATTCAGTGTATACTTAAAAACCCACCACATCATGCATAGAGGACTGACAGTTACTGTGAATGGACTCACCTTCAGTTACTGTTAACCTTTGTACACACACAAATCATTCTTGTCCAACACACGCTCGCCCATTTGCTGTCCCATTTTCTGTATCTCTGTCAGCCCCCTTGTTTCTTCTATTCTGCCATAAATTCCCTGAGACCCCGACAGCTTTGCAGAACAAGATCTCAAGAACTTTTAGGCAAGCCAGACTGGCAATAACTAAATGAAAGCTGGCTGAAATGAGGTTTTCCCTCCAAAAGGGCTGACTTCCTCTTTAAAAAAAAAAAAAAAAAAAAGAGAGAGAAAAAAAGCTGGTTAGGAGAGGATGAAAGAATCCTCTTATGTCAGTAAACTCGTTACGCTGATGCTGCCATGCCATGCTAGCCCTAGCGTTTCCATGGCACCCAGTGTTATCTATGTGTATTTTTGTTGGGACTTTTAGTTTTGGGGGTTGAGTGGCAAAATGAGATTTTTTTTTTCCCCGCACACCAGGAGGAGCAAGAGGGGAAAGATAAGAGAGAGTCCCCTCTCAGCGTTAACGAGAGAAA
This sequence comes from Lates calcarifer, assembly GCF_001640805.2. NCBI lineage: Eukaryota > Metazoa > Chordata > Actinopteri > Centropomidae > Lates > Lates calcarifer. The sequence continues at coordinate 16,388,793 of NC_066848.1, forward strand.
ATAAGAGAGGGGGAGGATGGAAAGACGGAGAGCATTAGCTGCACAGATAGAGAAATGAATGGCTAACACAGCAATACTGCTACACCTTTGCTACACTATACAGAGATTTTGTACCTGACAGTGGGGAGCATATATGCCTCTTATACACATACTACTGTACACTGATCTGAGTCCATCCCACGTGGGATGAAATTTACAGTCTTTTACACTGGAACATCGAAAGCTTTTATCGCTCTACAAAGGAATAGTTGTTTAAATAATAATTAATTTTTGAGAAATATTCTTCTTTCCTGCATTCCCAGACAAACTCACTGAAACCTTTGCGGTTTCTGTATGCTGTAAGCATGTAGGACCAAATACAAGATTGTAAGTTATAGAGTCATTGAGCTCTCATTACATGCATGTGCAGTTTAACTCTTGAGTTATTATGCAGAAACTTTAAGTTAATAAGTTTTGTGTTCTATTTTGTGCAATTGAAAATTGCAGATCAGCACTGTCTGGAAAAATGGACAACATAGGCCTTCATGCAGTCATCTCAAACTCCTTGGGCCTCATGAGAAGTGGATTTTGCACAGCATGTCACAATACAGGGACAGTCTTTCCATTTTTGAGGTGGTTCCCAAGAGGTTTCTACAGCAATTCATGACCATGGATGAGACTTGAGTCCCTGGCTCACAAAAGAAAAACTAAATCGGTGAGGTCCACAGACAACAGCCAAGGTGATGACCTCAGTTCTCTGGTATGCAAAGGGAGTGCTGCTGGTGAACTAACTGGAAAAGGGTCATGGTCTTACAGGGGTCTACTTCGATTGAGCTCTTGAGACAGCTAAGGGGGAAAGTCAAGAAGATTCGGCATGGGAAGCTGACAAAAGGAGTGATGGCTGCCATCCAGGAATGCGGATTTGAACTTAACACCTGCTCTATTCACCTGATTTGGCATCCTCAGACTACTACCTCTTCCCCAAGAACAAGCTCTGTGGTCACCAGTTTGACAGTAATGATGACGTCAGAAAGAAAAAAAAAGGGTGTGGTCCCTTTGTAGCTTGTCCCCTCTGCCCCCACATAAAAGCCCACTATTGCCCTCCAGGAACTGAAGTTAAGTGACTGGAGAATAAAGTCTGTAATAAAGAAGGAGGGACAGTCAGTGCATGTCACAGACAAGCTCTGTGTTCATTAGCTGATGTGAGGAATGCTGCTTGCTTTGTCTGAGCTGTCAGCTCTAAAGTGTGTGTCCATCACTGCTCGCTGTGATGTGTGAATGAAGCATCACCGCCCATGACCTTGTCTCAGTGTCATTCTGAGTTCATGTGCTTGTCTGTCTCTCGTTTTTAATTTGGTTTTTGGTCAAAATGTGCATTCATGCCTGTAGACTTTCCACTTACTGGTAATACAGGTATAACAGGTACAGGAAGTGGTGCTAAGAGAATTATGTTGCAGAACAATTGTCATACTTTCCCAAAGAGCATACTGCACTGCTGCTAGTACAAATAACATTACAACAAAGACTATAATGATGGTTGCTGTGGTCACAATCACTGTGTTTAGAGAAAAAAACAAATACAAGAATAAAACTTAAAGGGAAAAGTGATGTTTCTTTTCTATTGACAGATGTTTTTCGGGTTTGTTCTCAGTGACAGTGCTGTCATTACATACCTTTCTATACATGTTAACCTAGTCATTATATAATATTTTCACAAATTTTTTAATTACTTTTTTGGGCTCTTTTGCCTTTATTAGATAGGACAGTGAGGAGAGACAGGAAATGCAGGGAGAGAGAGTAGGGTAATGACATGCAGCAAGGCTCTGGCTGGATCAGGAGTCGAGCCGGGGACTCGCTGCTCAGGGCACTGTGGTACAAGCCCTAACCATTCAGCCATCGGGTCACCCCCATACTTTCACTATGTAAGCTTAACCAAAGCTAAAATGAGGATTCAGCAGTTTTTAGTTTGTATCCCACTGCAGCTGTTTAGGGAAACGCATTATATCAGCATAAGCAACTTGAAATGGATCACACTGATTCCAAGAGAGTCCCAACAACAAGATACCTACTTAATTTGGCTAACCCAGACTGCTGACATTAGCTTTGACTGAACTTCAGAATGAATTTTTGCATGGAAAAAGATGGTGGATTTTCTTATTAACCAGGCAAAACAGGCAACTGTCCAATGGTCCCAGACCTCTAGGGACCCAAAAGCCCCAGGATTATTCCAAAAAAAAATTTGTGTACATAGATTGATTAATCACTTATTTGTTAGAAATTGGCACCATTGAAGTAGAATATAAATTATGACTGATCCTGGTTAGGTAGTAACTGGCAGTCACAGCCATTTATCATAAAAGTTTGTGTGTATGTGAGCATGTGTGTCTACATGCAAGCCTTGTTTGACCCTCAGGCCTATTTATGTCAATCTATTATGTCGTCTCGTCAAGATATGCATCTGTGGTCATGTTTGGTCTGCCCTGTCTCTTTCTCCGTCTTTCATTTGTTCTTTCTCTCACTTGCCCCTCTCTGCAGACTCGGGTTACACTCCTCCATCAGATGGCGTTCTGCCTGGCTGAGTTGCACTTGTGGTCCACCAAGAGCTCACTCCAAGTCAAAGGTAGCACTTATCACCATGTTCAATCTCCCTCTCTCTCAATAATTCTCCGCCTTTCTTCCTTCTCTTTTACCTCTCACTCCGTCTTGCTCTGGCTCTTTCTGTCATCGCTCACTTTGTTTTCACACCTTCTCCCCACCTTGGTGTATCTCCTTTAACAATCTGACTCTCAGTCAACACCAGTTCTCACCCTGTCTGTTTTCATGTTCTCTTCGCTCACTTCAAATTACCATTCTATCACTGTTGTTTATTACAGTATACATGACATTCTTGATTTTGTTTTTACCACATGAAACTGTATTTGTGCATTGCTTGAAGTGTAATTGTTTAGCATGACCACAAGGTACTCAAGAAACCAGTGCAGACAATTGAATTGGAGACTCAGTTTTATAATGCTTATGGTATTTTCTGTGGCCTCAAGCCTCTAGCCTTCAGCAGAGATGAAGAGCAGGATTCAGAGGTCTGGTAAATTCACCTCTTTCCAAGGCCTACACTCCCAGATTTTTTTTTACCTTTTCAGACTTGTAGTCTTCAGTCCAAGCCTCTGTTGACTCAAGTGACACCGCTTCAGGTAATTTATCAGATTTCACGCAGCTCCCTCTGGAGCCACAAAAGACTTCATACAACTTTTTCACATATGCAGAAACACTCCACAACAAATGTAAACAGTTCCTTTGCCTTTAAACCAGTACCAGTTCTCCTAAGTATACTTGTAGACAGTTTTACATGGTACTTAGCAGGTAGGTTGTTCCAAGCATTTTGGATAACGCACAGTTTTTCTATGGGTTTAGTCTGTCTCAGTGTCTTTTGTCTTTTCATGTAATCTCAGACTGACTCCATGTTGAGATTAGGGCTCTGTGGGGGCCAGACCATCTGTTGCAGGACTCTCTGTGCTTCTTGATCCTGAAGATAGTTCTAGATCTAGACTCTGGCTGTATGTTTGAGCTCGTTGTCTTGCTGCAGAGTGCCTAAAACCTTTGCACAGTACTGCTCATCGCCATCTTGTATGCACCGAGATTTGTTACCTGCTGACCAATGCTGCCTTGTGGGGCCAAGTGAACAGGGTCTAAGTTTGACTTTTCTGCCAGTTGTTGTGTATTTTCTTGCTCTTCACCTATCAGTCCATCTCCTCTGTCAGACGGAAATGCTCTATTTCTCCATTTTCTTGTTTTCTCCTCCCTTCCATTCTGTCTTGTCTTTCACAGTCTGCTGAGCTTTAGACGAAGATAGTGTCTCTCAGAGGCTGAATGTGTTGTGTGTGTGTGTGTGTGTGTGTTTATGTGTATACACAAAGGTATGACAGGGTGTATATCTTAGGTGACGGTGACATATCCTTATTTGTTTGTTTTTTCCTGCTGTGTGTGTCTTCCACTATCTTGGAAAAATGTGGATGGATACATCTGAGGGAAGAGGCCTGGTCGCTGAGGTGTGACGCTCCGTATCACCACCTTCCTTACATCATATACATCCGCCTCAAAAACAAAAATATAAATTCATAAATGCAGCATCTGTAATGCTATGTAACAAATGTTTTATGTGTAGTTTGTGTGTAGGTTTACATGTTTAAATCATGTTTGAACAGCTGCTCACCAAACCAGGCAGTTCTCACAGCCCTTTGGCCCTGGCCACTGAGCAACTTCGTGCTATGCTGAAGGAGGCCTCAACAGAAATCACTGAGGGAGTGAAAAGAATTTTTCATTCATTATTCCAACAGATTTAAAATGAAGATTCAGATTTGACCTGGTTTGTCTTGTGTCTCCTGCTGCCTTTGACGTTATGAAACCCAGAGGTTTATTTAATCATGCTCTTTGTGAACCAGTTTTATGGAAAAAAATGAATGAAATCCTCAGAGTGAATCTATTTTGTTTGTCCTTATTTCCACAGTAGGCTAGTTAAGGGTTAGGATTTAGTGCAGATAAACAAGAGTTTGGTACCTGATGCTGACTTGTGAATGATGAGTTTAGGAGGAATGATTATGGAATGATTATTGTCTATGGAAAATCCCCACAAATATAATTACCATGGATTATGGTATGAGTATTGGACTGATACCTCACCAAACCATGTGAGCCTGGTCTGATACCAGGCTAACTAAAATATTGCATGTAAATGTAAATGCTTGTATCCACACTTTGAGCATCATACTGTAGAGAAAATGTGTTAGACACAATGGTATTAACAAACCGTTGCCTACTTAAACATCCTGCAGACTCAGAGAAACTGAGTATCTCATTCATGTTACATTTCTGGTGTATTTTCTTGTCCAAGTACAATATTCTCTCTTCTGTTAGCACTGTGATGGTCCACAAACTCTTGAGAAATAAATGGCTCTTCAGGTTGTTAGATACTTGACTTGTCTTCAGGAGGCACTTGTTTACCTTCTGTTTCATGTTGGGCAGATATAGTATTAACTGTGTCTGAGTTTGTTTGCTGAAAATGGCTGTCTTTGGTTTAAGGGGGGATAAAGTGAAAAGTGGCTAAATGCATAGAACTGCAGAACCGGATGTGACACTGTAAGTGACTCCTTATATCACAGAGTCATTTGATTCCATGTGAGTCCCAAAAAATATTGATTACAGCTTCAAGTGCTTTTGTACAAATAGTTTAGGATCACCTTAGTCAATGTGAATAGATAACTTGACTCAAGGTTGTAGTAATTTTATTGGAGTCAGAAATGACACTGAGCCACCTCTAACAGCAACACCGACAGTGGTCTGTGTGTAGTTTGTGTTGGTACAAATACAGAATGAATCCTCATGTTTGTTACTTGGTCTAGAAAATCTCCATTAACAAACAGTAATAACTTATAGAGCTGTGAGTGCATCTGTATCCAGGTAAAGTATATATGTGTGTGTGTATGTTTGTGTGTCTGCCATCAGCTCCCTGGTTGTATTAGTGTGACCTGGCCTCAGGAGCAGCAGCAGCGGCAGCAACAGTAGTGGAGCGATAAAGAAACGATGTGTTGTGCGAATCCGAGTCTGGCTGCTTATGGTTTTGGGCCTGCAGGAATAACACTGACAAAAAAAGGCTCAGCTCAGCAGTTTGTGTGTGTGTATCTTTCAGTATTGTGTTGTGTGTGTGTGTGTGTGTGTGTGTGTGTGTGTGTGTGTGTTTATATGTTGTATCTATGTGTATGTTGGACATATGTATTTTTTTCTGTAGCTGTCCACTGAATCTGTGAGTCTACTTTTAAATGTATATGATGCATGTGTGCAAATCAGAGTTTATCCCTCAGGTGGGATGGGTTAAGGCACACTCCCGTCTTTATTAATACCCCTCTGCCCCCCTCCATTCTGGCTCGGACCCCCCAGCCCACCCTCCTTCACAGGGTCTTATCTAAACTGTGGTGCTGGCAGACGGGACAGGCCACTGGCTGATAGCGATTGTTTATCCCATGGTGCGAAATTGCTGATCTGTCTTCTGCTTTTCCCTGACAGCAAGATGTTCATCTCTCTCTCTCTTTCTCTCTCTCTCTCTCTCTCTCACCCCACAGATACAGATATTGGCACCTATCAGTACTACGATAAAGGAGAGCCAGGTAAATAGTGTTTATATTGGATGTGTGTTTGTCTTTAAGATAAGTTGCATTTGTCTTATTTTCAGAATGTATGTGATTTCCTTATATATGAAGAAGGGCTTTTTGCTGCCTCCTGTGCTCACACAAGCAGTAAACACACAGATTATTGGTCCTGTGTATTTCGGTGTCTTACACCCGTTAACCACACATAACACTTGTCCACACAGAGGCTATTAGTATGTAGGATTTACACCCTAAAACCTTTATATACACATGCACATACCAGACACACACATACACACAGGTTATTAGGCCTCTGTGGTTCTATCTCTTACACTCCCTGTGTTCCTGTTGACCTGGGGTCCTGCCACACAGCGATAGGAAAACTAAACTGTTGACTTTCTCCTAGATCACATAGCAGGAGGCCCCATGTAGTCCAGCCTCATATTGCCTCAGGCCATGTGGCTTCCCTTACCATCAGGAAGCACTCAAATCGCTCCCCCACAGTCCCAGCAGCAGGGATGGGCTGCCTCATCCTTTGCTTTTTTTAAAAATTTTTTTACTTTTTTGTGTTTGTGTGTATTCATTTTTTACTGAAAATTATGCATCTTGCAAGAATTCTTAGATTTGCACTGAGTTGATCTACAAGGGTTTCTACATTGTTTTCATCTGCCGTTTCGTCTTTGTTTTAAAATTGATTTTCAGCTTAAACTTTAATGTGATTTACATGTGTGGGGTTTTTTGTGCTTTTTTTAAATTATTGATCAGATGTTTGTCAGGGCCAGCACGGAAGCTCTAAACACAACACTGGCTTATTATCAAAGGTTAATATGAACATTGCTCATTTACTCATCTAGAAGACATGAAATAACATTATCCTTCATTTGGAGTTTACATCCACCTGGCAGATGTAATTGCAATATTCACTTTTGCTCTGTTTTTGGCTCCACCACTGAAATATGACTGATTGCTGTCGAGGGGAGCAGCAGAGTCAGATGATAATTTTCTGCATTTGTTACTATGAGCAACACCTCATACATGATCATTTGTTCCATTATTAATCTAAAATATTGCTAAGAGCAACTTTAATTTATATTATTCAGTTCACTTAGGTGAACTGATGAACTCATGTTTCCATCCACTATCATTATGTAAATATTAGGACAGGATTAAGATAAAGAGCTGCTGGTCTTAATTCTCCAGTCAGGTGCCATTAAACTACTGCAGAATAAGAAGGTGCAACAAGATGATGGAAATTTATTTGATGTATTAACTTGTGGCACCTCATTGCCCCACACAGATCTGATGTCTTCATCTGACGCTATTTTTTGTCTCCTCAGTGGATGTTTAAGTGACATGCATGATATACGTCATGATTTATTCACTGAGTTCTTTCCATTGCACTTTGTCTTTTTATTTTTATCGATCCAAGAGTAAATTTTTTTTTTCAAAGTTTTTCCAAATTTGTGGTGTTTCCACTCAGATTCCACTCAAATTTAAAATGCACATAAAAACAGGTGGATGAAAACGCACTTATTTTGTAGCATGGTGCATTCACTGTAGTGCCTTCTCTCTCATTTCTTTCTGTCTTCTCAAAGACATAAAGTAAATATATCTTTCTTTTCATTTCCCTCCTTTTCTCCATTAATTTTGTGCATTGTGTTTTCAATGTCTCCCTCTCGCTATCTGTTTTCCCTTTGTTACCATGCCTGTCTCATGTTTCTGCTTCTTTCATTGATTTCCCTCTCTTTGTCTCAGTTTTTTCTCTTCCCATGTATATTTTGTTCTTCCTCATTTTGTGTACAGTATGTCTCTCCCTCTCTCTCTCTCTCTCATCATGGGGTTCTCTCCCTTCTCTCTCATCTGAGAAGCTGCCTTCTCTTTCATTCCAATGTTCAGTGGGGAGATGATGCTCTCTCTCCAAATCCTTTCATTTGGAGGATTACTAAAGTGTGGCTTGATATCAGAGTGGAGGGAGGAGAGGGGGAGGAGGGGTGAGACGGAGCAGAATCACCATCCAGAAGTATCACAACATTTTCACACAGCAGTGTAACGATAGCTCAGGTCATGATTCGACTGCATATACAGTAGATTACATTAGATGAGATTAAAATTTGTCCGTTTGATATTTTGTAGGGTAAGGGCTCAGCCAGACTGTGAAAAAAGTACATTTCAAAACAATATGCTGCCTTAATATTTTAACTCTTACTACATAAAGGTCCCTTAACAAAAAAGAAAGAAAGAAAGAAAGAAAGAAAAGAAATAAAAGGGGGAAAAAGCTTCTGAAAACTCTGCTTTAAATCTTTGGTATTCATGGCTAAATAAGCGACAGTAACAAGAACTGTTCTGACTTTGACACTAAACAGTGTGTTCATGAAGGACATCATAGTAGGAGGCTGATTGAGAAAGAAAATATGTCTCCAGGGCTTTTATGCTGAAGGCAGTGTTTTCTTAGGTACACCTAGCCAAAACTAATGCAGTCAATGCAAACAATACAACAGCCCTGCAATAAGTCTTTCCCTCGTGGATGTTGTAATGCTCAGTTTTTGTTGAAAATGTTTTGGAGTCTGTAGTGCAAACTGGCAACTGAGAGTATGTGTGTGATGTCGTACTTGCTTTGACATACACATGATCATTTGTAAAAGCACAGACAACATTCATACAACTCTTGATTGGTTTTCTGAAAGGTTAAATGATAGTTCCACATCTCTCCACTAGAGGGAGACCCAGGCTCATTGGAGCAGCTCCGGGGGTACCCCCCACTGCCAAACCACCACCACCTTCCCCACCTAGCCCCCGAGCAGGTGCCCATGTCTGGGCCTGTCTGGCCCCTCACCCCCTTATCTGATTAATACTACTAATCCTAGAGGTGTTCCAGCCTGCCAGAGAGGCCGGCCACCAGACTGGCCACTTTCTTGCTCACAGTGACCGGACATGAGGAGCTGTTATGGGTTATACTTTGCCAACACAGCCCATGGGAGCTAAGGGGATTTTGAGACCCAGCTTAGTTTTCTGTTCCTCTTTATCTACATCATATAGAGACTAGAATCATGTATCCTGTACACCATGCTCTTTCAATGTACTGTATATATTCCAAGTTAAACCCTTCACATGGCCTCTTTATTTTTCCCAGGCGTTTCCTTGGAACATCACTACTACAATGAGAAACTCCAGTTCTGTGAAGGTAAGTTTCCAACAGAGACACTTACAGAGTGATCAAGACAATCTACCTGTGTGTGTAATTGTTTGGGCCCTAATAATCTCACTAGTAGATGACCATCTTCCAGAAATCGTTGTCCTAGTCAGTCAACTGCCCTACTTCCTCTATTCTCTCCCTCCCTCTCTTCCCCTTACTCTCTCTGCTTTTCACCCAGTAGTGGAATACAAACACCCTTATCAGGAGACGAACACTCATCCCCCTGCCCTCCCCTCCCTCCTCTCTCCCCTGACCCCCCCTCCACCCTCCCCACTCTCATTTGCATGCATCTATTTACCTCCTCTTCCCACTCATTCTTAATAGAGAACCCCACTCCTTAATGGTTCGTTTCAGTTAAGATGAAAAGGGAGACTGTAAAATAAACAGATAGTGAAGTGATTGCACCATATTGAAAACAGCAGTGCTTCCTTTCCCTTTTTTGTTCTCCCACTGAACTTCATGTATATGCGTGGGCAGAAGCAGATGCACAAATTCAATTAGCTGTTTTTTTTTTTTCACATCTTTCCCTCCCTGTGTTTAACCACTAGAGATGGAGGGGAAAAGGGAGGGCTGGTAAATTAAAATGAAGGGGCCTTAGTGTGGTACGTGTTGAGATATGTGCTGCTAACTGTGAGGTTGCATTTGGGAGATAACTCAACTCAAGAGCACCAAAAGTCCTCATGATTAAATATTTGCTTCTCCTCGAGGACTATATAGTTTGTGTGTTTTGAAGGGACATTTTGTAGAATATTTTTGCTCCTAGGCAGCTACATCAATCTGTAAGCAGCAGGCTTAAGACTTTTTCTGCTTTGGGGACACGGCAGTCAGAAATATAAAGCTTCTAACTTCATCAATGTAGTTTTTTTGAAATAGCAGCAGTAGTTTTACATTTGGTGTAAATAGTAAAGTAAATGAATAACATAGTTATTGGTACTAAGGGTAGGCAATGCTCGTGTTCACAAGTAGTTTTTAGAGCAATCAAGTGTCTTAAGATGATATATAACTGTGCAATGAACATTTTTGAAGCAGATAAGAGCTCCCAACTGCCATATTTTGAAGAAATATGTTAAGGTTTGATCATGTCATTAAACTCACTAATAAATGCCTAAATATCCTGGTTACTCTCAGGGTTCCTGGCTCTGTAATCTAAACATAACGAATAACATAATGGAGAAACTTAAGGTGCCCTTTCCTCATGTAGTCCCATGGCTGTCTCTGTTTGGGGAAATATGTGGAACTCCTCACCAACAGAATTCAAAATTGATCATTTGTCATTTATTTCTTAGTCTGTAAATTACCAGAAAAAAAGGAAAAATGCTATTGCTTCTTTTGTCCAGTCAACAGTTCAACACTCAAAAGTAATCCATTTACACCAACTTAAAATTGAGAAAAGTAGCAAATCCTCACATTTCAGAAGCTGCAGCAAGCAAATGATGGAATTTTAGCTTGACAAATGACTTAAGAATTAATTGATTATAAAAATAACTGTCAAATAATTTTCTTTTGATTTCAGCACTTAATCCGACTCAGGATTTATTCCTGCAGTTGAAACTGAACTTAAGTTCATGACTTCTTAAAAAAGTTCCTGTTCAAAGTGCGTTTTTTTTCCTGCATGAACAGATTCAGCATTGCTTTTTGGAATGCCTGCCTCATGTACCTGCATCTCTTCATTCCACCTGACTGTCTTGTCACCACCCTTTATTCCCCAATCACCCCCTTTTCATACTTAGATCACAACCCAGATATAAAGTTCAACCTTTTAACCCTTTCCGGGCTTGTGAATTCCCATGAGTACCTTTTTTAAAAAATGATTTCTCCTGTGTCTGTGTTTAAAAGTTCAAGTCACATGAGCCTCTGGTTCCTCTTGTGTTTTTCCTCTGTAGCTCGAGGCTATTTGTGGACCCCCAGGAACCGCCGACCAGAGAAGCTACGCGATTCGCTAAAGGAGTTGGAGGTACCCGCCTACTCTGTTCAATCCCCCCCACCAACACCACCACCATCCCTCCCAGCCTGCCCCCCGTCTTCTTCCTCCCTCTGGGGATTTTCAGAGTTTTCCCTTTCCGAAACGGCCGATTGATTAACAAATAGGGGCATTCTCTCTCTTTTCTCCCTCTCCCTTCACTCTCCCTGTCGTTCCCGTTTGTTCTCCTCTCTCCCTCTTCTCTCTCATCACCTCTCTTTCGGCCGAGCTCTGTCATCGAGGGGGATATTTGAGGGGATCAGGGGGCTGCAGGCTGCCCCCTCATCCCTTCTCTTCCTCCCTCCTTCTCTTCCTCCTCTTTCCCTTCCTCTCCCTTCATTCATCCCCCTCTTCCTTGGCCCTTTCCTCCCCCCACTCTTCCCCTCTGTACTTGTGGCAGTACAGACCAAGCTTTGTTTGCTGGAACCTGTCTGTGGCTGTTACACACAGACACACACACACACGCTCTCCACCCATCCACCTCCCTCCTCTCACCCGTAACCATTGTCTGAAACTAGAAACACCCCAGCTCACCTCCACAACCCACCCTCCTCCTCCTTCTCCGTCCCTCTCTCCTCCCATCCAATCACCCCAGCTGGGTTTGGAATGTGGCAGGAATGACCAACCATACACACATACACACACACACACACACACACACACACACACACACACATGCACACACACATGCACACAAGCAGTCCTTACCTGCATCCTCTTTCAACTCTCCCCCACCCCTCCATGAACAGGAACTGCTGCAGTGGCCACCTGTGGTGGCAAGTGTCCAGTACTGTGTACCAGCAAGATAATTAATGCGAGTATGAGCAGTACCGGCATTACAAAAAGATGGAAACTTACTTAATTGATTCACAAAATATCACTGTTTCACAACTGTGGCAGAGGCAAACAGACATATCTTTTGCTGATCTATTTCCTAACAAGAAATACAGGCTTATTGTCAAAATGACATGTTTAAACACAATTCTGTGTTTCTCTGAGCTTCAGAACTACATCAGGTTTGTGTTTTTGTAGTCACAAGTTGTGTGGGGGCTGGTTGGACTCCAGTACAACTCTGTTTGCTCTGTTTCTCTCACTGTCTCTCTGTCTTTCTCTGTTTATCCATCACGCTCATTCAGGAACTGTTGCAGACCAACACCTGTGTTCACACCAGATGGAGAAACAAGCATTGCTGCCAGGTACACACCCCTGCTCACCACCTTCTGTACGCACACGCACATGCACAAACACGTACACACTTTTCCAGCCTTAGGTACTAGCAGAAGCTGAATGAACGTCCCAGACTGGGCCTCTGATAAAGAGCTTCACTGGGCTCTAATATCAGTTATCTGGTCATTTTAAGCTATTAGAAAACATTTAAAACAATGTCAGCATGATTGTAATGTGACATTTTTTGATCCCTTATGGCTAATTCGCTAGTTGCTTGGCATCCATCCCTCACCACTCCAAAAAGTGCAAGAAACCTCAGGAAGAGCAAAGAGGAGGAGGACAGACAATAGTTGGGCAATAGATGTTATGTGTATAGAATGAGAAGGGTGAGAATATATTTTGACCATTTTCTACTCTACCCCACAGATGCCATGTTTGTGTTTCTGGGTGTAGATTGAAGGACAGAGGACATATGGTTTCATTCATTTAGTCCTTTTCTGTTTCAGTGACAGTCAGAATATTTGGCACATTTTTTTCTTTCTGTCTAGGTTAGAGCTTAGCACTGAATCTCTGTCATTGGTAATATCAAAGGTGAAATAACAACAGCAACGACAACAACAAAAAAATTGTATGTCTGTGTGTGCACAGTTGATGCTGAGCAGTGGAGTACTGGTGACCCTGACCCTAAATGGACCTCAACTTGAACAAGTGTGTGTGGACCGCACATTAGTGGGCCGACTACCAGCTAACACCGTCAGTGATGGTTAGTTACACACACACACACACACACACACACACACACACACACCAAAATAATGACCTGTTCTGTGTTTATTTGTCATTAAACTTCAGGAACTTCAGGGGGCTAGGGGGCTGTTTTTAGCCTTTGGTATACATGTTTATTTGTTTCAAAATGTTTTTTACTCTCGAATCAACATTGGTAATCACTACATTAAAGACTTTAGACATGTCTGACTGTGATTTTGGTTATTTTAGTGCCACTGATGCTAATTAGTGCTGTTGTGTAACAGCAAAACATTCATTATCACAGGAAAGAATGCCTGAATCTCCTGTATTCACTGAATAAAATGATGGTTTATATGTGACTTAAATTCCAGAGGTTCACTGTGGTTTAAGCAGATTTAAGGATAGAAGCATCATTGTTTCTACCATATGGCTGGGCTACCTATCTCTGCACACAGCCACATGTACAAACAGAGACATTTGCATTTAAATGCTCAGTATTTTAAAACTACCAAACCATCTACCACGCACACACACATGCATCTCACACTGTCAGCCCCGTCTGTGTGCTTACACCTGCTCACCACACATGCACACGCACACACACACTCCCCTCTCTCCTCACCACTTTGTCACACAAACACTCTTGCGCTGACTAACACACATAGCAGGTGCCACAGGTGAGCGTGGCAACTCTGCTAGCTAATTGCGGGCAAATCCTTTTGTGCTGTGTGTGTCCAGGGGCCTTCCCTTAAGAGCATCCATCAGTGTTTTTCCTCCATTGCGCGTTCCTCCAGGGAGTACTGCCCCCCCCCGCCCCCACTCGCACTGTGCTCTCTCGCTCTGCAGACCTGGCAGGAGAGAATAAGGGGCCGTGGACACCGGCCCAAATCTGCTAATTATTTCTTTCTTTCTGTATCAATTATTTGTTCATAACACCACCCTCCCCGCTTCCGCCCAAGGTCTCCAGACACTTGATAAAGCCCTTATAGTGTGCAGACACACATACACACACACTCTCACATCCACACATACAAGTGTACTCACACTCATTCTCAATACATATGTAATTACAGACGCACAGACTTTTTTCTACATAGACCAACAAGCGCTTACTGTATGTCCCCTTACATTTACAGGTGTACACACACACAGACTTGAGCACTCATGCACACGCCCACACATACAATGGCACATACTGAGGTGCACACACACGCGCACACACACACCCACACACACCCAAGTACACATACAACCACTCACCTCCCACTGTGCTCCATTCAAAGCCTCAGAGGCACTAATTATTAGAGTAATGGTTGTGAGAGGGTGGGTTCCGGGGATTTTGTGAGAGTGTGTGTGTGTATGGTGGGGTTGTAATAGGTTAGAGGCTGTTCTCACATCTGTCACTTGTTAAATTAGCCTGAGACAATTAGAGTAGAGAGCCAGACCAGATCACACCGTCCAGCACATTTGCAACATACAATTACTGAAACAGTTCACAATTACAATCAAGGTGTGACTGGTGGAAGTGTGTGTGTGGTGTTGTGACATATGCTACTGACTTATCATCTCTGTATATTTGTCAGTCACTGCAGTGTCAGATTAATTTTAAGAAAGTCAAATATGGGGCTAAAATCTACAATTTGTTTTCATCATTTTATCATTATTTATCTGTCTGTTATTTTTTATGCTAATCAAGTCATCATTTTACAACTTCATAGAACCAAAACTCACTGACCAACAATTCAGTCCCAAAAAATATTTCACATACTATCATATATAACAAAAACAAGTTTCTCACATTTGAGAAGCTAGAACCAGCAAATATTTGGCATTTCTGCTAGAAAAAAATGACTGAAACTGTAACTCAGTTATTGGTGCAAATCGGTTTTCTTTTAATCGACTAATTGTTTTTAATTTAAAAAGAATTTGAAATGTAAGTCACAGTGTAATGACAGAATTAATTTGATTTGACAACTTTCTTAAGCAAAAAGGTTTTCATTATATGAATGCTGAAACAAATCCCTTTTCTAATTTGCATGGATTGAGCTGCATGTTAGGCCTTGTGTGTTTTGTTGCAGCCGGGTCATTTTTTGTTTCACGATGTGACAAAGCTGGCTTACTGTCCTCTCTTTAAACTTTGTATCCTCAATGCCACTTAACTCTGTGTTCCTACCATGAGCTCTGATTGCATCATACAGAGCAGTAGATTACATATATTTTACACCATCAAAGTATTACCAGCTTCCTTTGGCCGATGGCTGGGCCAAGCTGCGCATATGCTCTACGATTAAGCATCCTTAAGTGATTTTTCATAGCCGGTTTCATTTACCCATGTTTAAATGTGCTTTGGTTAAGCCCATTGGCCTCTTATGTCAACATGCTGCTGAGGAGATGGCATTAAATGGATTTAGGCGACTATCTTTGTGTGTGTGTGTGTTTCTGTCTGTGTGTATGAGGTGAGATACACACAGATAGAAACCAACCACATGCTTTAACATGTGGCTGGTTTATATTTACCATGTGAATTGTTGTGTGGCACTATGTATGTGTAAAGGAAGGTTATAGGCTTGCATGTATGAACGTGATATGTTGCTACCTGTGCATGTGCAAATATGAATGTGTACGTGTACAAACTATGAGTCTGCTGTGTGCATGTGTCTGGGGGGTGTATCATGGTGGGTCGTGAAGGTCTGGTCCTTAATGCTAAATCAGCCACCTGGTCCCAGATTGGGCCACAGCCTGCTTTCATATCCCCTCCTTCATTTGGGAATGAATGGGATTAATCCTAATCCCGTTTATAGACACCCATAGAGATCAATACTAAACTGCATTTAACTTGATTTGTCTGTAATCTGTTACAAAGATGCTTACCATTGCATTAAACGTTGTTTCAGAAAGCCAAGGCAACATTAATGGCTGTGTTTTATATTGGTTTAAGTGTTGAACCAGTTTTCATTACAAATGCTTCATAATCCAACTTCAACATAGGGACAGACTGACTCAATTGACCTGATTTAAGATGCTACTTTTTCTGTATTTTCAAGCGATGTTTCACTTCCCTCTCATGAATATTTGCATATTAATTTGAAATTTTCACACAACAGGATGATTTGAAGTGTAATCATACCAATACCCACACGTTTATAAATACACACATGCCATCGGTTAATTGCCGGTTAGATTTCTAAATCTCGGGGTGCAGCCTTACTCGTTCAACTCAAAGCAGGATATCTGAGAGACATGTGTAACAACCCCCCTTCCTTTCCATTTAATTGGTTTCATAAACAGATTAATTTGAAGGAGAGGGGGGCTTAATTGCTAATCAGCGTTTCCATGCAGCTCCTGAAGAGTTGAACAGGATCAAGTTTCTACCACAAAAAGGCCTTAGAGCCTGCAGTGCACTGACAGGAGGGGAAGAGAGAAGAGAACAGGAGACGAAGGAGATACAAAGAATACAGAAGGCAGAGTAAAAGAGAGGAGAGGATGAGGGAAGTTGGAGGGAGGAGACAGGGAAACTAGACAGAAGGAAGAGTAAAGGAGAAGAGAGAGACAGAAAAAATTAGGAAGAAGAAAGAATGGAAGGCAGACAGAGAAAGACTGAACTTCTCTCCTCCTTCTCCAAACTATTCTAAATGAAATTATACAGTATAACATAGCTACTGATAAATGATACTATAGTATAAATGTAGTAGTATAGATATAGCAGAAATTTTATTTCCAAGTGCAGAATAGTAGTTGGTTCACAGGCATCTGAGAGCAACAAACATATAGACATAACACACAAAATACACCCACAATAGGAACTCATGCAGAGGGAGGGCAACCTGTGTTTATTAAACCATCAAGTGAAATTTTAATATCTTTTCTTTCTTTGTGTAGAAGTTAACAGGCTAGATGACAAAAACATCTCTGCAACATTAGCTGATGAACAGGAAGACTCTTCTTAATTTCACCAATGATTGAGGACCTCTATCAGGATATTACACATCTTTTATATACTCTATAAGAGGGCTGAATATTTATCAGTTATCCTGTGACAGCTAGACACATAGATGGCCTACCTCCATCACAGAAGCTTAATATAAAAGTACACAATAAAATGAAACATAGATTCCAGGAAACAGAAAAACATTAAGAAACATGTGAATTCTTATTGTTCAAGATGTAGTACTGGAAAGGTAGTAATCAGTGTGTGTGTGTTGATATTTTTTGTCATGATTTATGACAGTATAAGAGGACAGCGGACTCCTTAAGGTTTAACAATGAACAGTTGTTTTGAATCATGACATTAAGTGAAGACTGTGATGATGTCATTCCCAGCGGTGCTGAGTGATAGGCTGATTCTGCTGTCCTTCCTGGAGCAGAGCCAAGTGGCTGCAGTCTACCTCAACAAAAAGAACCAGGAGTCCCCAGAGAGTGGCAGGCGAACAGACAAACTCTCACCCTCTGAAATCAAGGTATAGTAGAAGGAACTGATGGAGCCAACTGCTGAAGGCATGAGTTCTTCGATGTGTGTTTGTTTGTAGTAGAAAGTAGAAAGCAACATAGTCAAAAGAAGGAGTCGTCGTCCCATATCACTGTCTAACTCTATATCATGTCTATTTCACATTTAATCAGGTCACATGTTCTTTCAGCAACAGTATACAGGAAATATAAAAAGACGAGAAACACAGTCTGAAAGGATATGGTTTCTTTCAATAAAATAATCCCTAAAATCCCAAACATATTACACATTTGAAAACCAGTCTTTTTGAATGAAGGACCTGCTTGGTCTTTGTTACATTATTGACCCCTTCACAGTTAAACAGCCTACTCTAGGTTGGAAAGTCTACTCAGAATATTGGCTGTTCAATGAAGTAGCTTGAGTTCTATGTACATTACTTCAGATATATCACTTGCAGCATCATTAATTGATCGCCAGCCATGTTAACAATCAATGAGTCGGTTAATTGTTAACAATTTATGATATACAGAGGTCTTTTTCCATGGTAAAACTGTTTTTAACCATTGACATGATGATATGTTACTTGAATGATAAAAATGAAACCATACAAAATAATTACAAATTGCAGAGCTCCCTCTCCCATCTGTTGCTGTTCAGTGTTAATGCAGACAGTGCTGCACAATTTTCAGGCTTCATTGGAGAGCATACAAACATTAGATCCGACTTGTGTTGGACATCTAACAATTAAAGCAAAGCCTGAACCATTTTTCTTTCATTAGAAGGGTTGTAGCCTTCAAAATATAGACAGGTTTTATGTAAAATGAGGCTTACCTCATCTACATGATGGGAGTGAGTTGTTCACTGTAGCTAATGTTTGTGCAGTACACCTGCTCACTAGGACAGGTGAAGATGGTAGTCTGGCGTTAGCATGAGCCTCAGGTAGCTAGCTAAACCAGAGAGCTGCCAGACAACAACTTGGAGGAATTTTCATAACTTTATGCTGCACTGTTCATCAACACAGCTGCCACAGTGAGCGCAATAAAACCACGCTGTGACTTATTTCTTCCCCAGATGGCAAGGGCAGACATTTGTTTTGGAATTTGTGCATCAGCAAAAATGTGTAATTTCCATCTTACCACAGCAAACGACAGAATATTCACAACACAGCATGTCTTTGTCTTCTGCATTATCAGTTAATGTATTTTCAACCAGTACAATTATGAATTAAATTAATTGATTAACCATTGACATCCCTAATCACCAATCCAACATTGACCTTATTTTCAATAAATAATAATCTTGAAAAACAACTTCAAGACCTGCTTGAAATTAATGAGAATGTTACAGGTCAATTAGGCAGTTAACCGGTTAGTTGTGCACTGCCAAAATCTATCCTAATCATTATTTTTATACTATATATGTCAACTTATTTCCATGGTGATTTTGATACCCATATATCCTGTCCATCTGGCCCAATACAATCTTTAAACTGTTTGTATCTTTGTGCACAACAGGTAGGTTCAGTGTGGTCACTATGGGATTATGGCTTTTACTGTGGGATCAATATGCCCAGGTTGCCTCAAATTCTCCACTTTTTTCCCCGTTTCTGTCTATTAATCTCTCATAAAGGTGTGTGTTGAGAGGTGTTTTTTTATAGGTGTTAGTATCAGGTCTGATTATGTGTTGTCCTGTTCTTTCCCTCCCCCAAAACAAAACCTCACTGTGTCCTCCTTCACTAGCTGGCTAACCGCTAACCCTGGCATTATCACATTACTGCCAGGCCCTTTTGTTAAAGTGTGTGTGGGTGCATGTGCATGTTGGTGCGTATAAAGGCAATCGTTCCTGCCGTACGTCTCCAGAAGTGAAGTCCTGATAAGACACACCCCCCCACCACCACCTTAACACATACACATTCACTCAGCCACCACCCCACACCTCTGTCAGTGCATGTGCGTGCAACCTGCAACATACACACACATGTGCACATGCACGCTCCAACTACCCATCCCCCACAACAAACACACACACAAGCACATACACATTGCCCTGGTCCAGTGGGCTAAGCTGGAGAAGGGAGAGTGGGGGGCATTGAAGGGGGGTGTGGGGGGGCTAAACTAATCCGGCCCACAGAAAGTGGTTTTTGATTATTGCTGACCAGCAAACGCCAGCAAAAAAAAAAAAAAACTAGAAGAGGGAAAAGATGGGTAGGGATGGAGGGGTGGAGGGGGTGTGCAAGGGGTAGAGATAGAGTGTGTTATTAACCCAGTGATTTTCTGATTTTTTTTTTTTTTTCTTTTCCATTTCTAATCTGTTAGTGATCTCCCATTCAGCTGTTTGGGGCAACTCTTTGTTCCCTTTATCATCAGATGTACTTCCATCATTTTCATTCGTCTCTGTATTTTGTGTCCAAAGCAAATTCCCCCCCAGGGGGGCAAGAAGGGTAGACATGGACCACTGAACCCGAAATCTGCTCTACTCATACAGTACAGCTTGTCGATATACTAATTTCTGCATGTTCCTGGGCTTTTTTTTTTTTTTAAATATGGTGTGTATGTGTGTGTTTTTTTTTAATTTCTAAAGACAGTCCAGTATTCCTGCATTTGACAACATACCTATTTAGTAGGATTTTGATTTTACATCTGACTGCTCTTTTCCTGGGTTTGAAATATTTATTTTGACACAAACCGCCCATTGATCTATTTCAAAAAATTCCAATTATTCTACTTCTCTCTCTCCTTATGTATGCTTTTTGTTTTGTCCTTCATTCATCCCTTCATTCAAGCATGATTTATTCCTCTATTCCCATCTCCCTAAAGCACAAAGGCGGCCGTCACCCTTCTTCTTTCTTATCCTTCTGTTCAAATCCAAACAATCTGCCTTTTCTTCATTAGCATCCTTTATTCATCTCTCTTTTACCTCCTTCACCTCTGTCCTCCCTCTGTCTGTCAGGTCCTAGCCACCCTTCTGCACCATGACAAAGGTCATGGACACATGTAAGTGTGTGTGCTAATGTATGCATGTTAGCCATCGACTCTGGTAGCTAGTTCATTGTGTTAGTGAGTGTGAGTGGAGATAAAGAGTGTATGAAAGGCCTGTATGAATATTGGACTGTGTGTGCTTATATATGTGTGTGTGTGCGAGAAGAGGGAATGAGCTGTGGTGTACATGAAAGGCAAAGTCACAGTGTAAGACCTGCAATTTCACTTGCTTTAAAAAGTGCTGTTTGTTAAATGTTGTGTGTGTTTGCTCTTAGTATGTCTATTAAAGTGTGTATGTACATGCCATTTTTATGTATGTATGTGTGTTTCTGTGTGCATACATGCATGCATTCATGTATGCGTGTGTGTTTCTGTGTTAAGCGTGTGTGCCCCAAGCGCCACGAGAGCTCATTACCGTGCGTCTCTTTGTTGTGGCCTGTAGAGCGTGGCAGACCTTCCCAAAAATATGCACATCACTAAAACAACAAGCCCGACAGAACAAAACACACACAGACATTAATAATGGAAGATAAAAAACAACCTTAGACATCACAAACACAATTGGGGAAGGACAGTGGAGAGTGATATTTGAGGCTACAGATTTCAGAAGTTTCAGAGGCCTCAGGTGTTGAAACAGGCTAGATAGGTGAATCCAAATGGATGAATCACTAAAATAGTCTGATAACTTCCCCTTCTTCATAGGATATGTTCTAACTGTGTGGGTGTGTCTGTCAGTGTTGATCGTCATACTATCTGTCTTCTTTCTCTGTTGCCCATTTGGACTCTCATCTCAGTGCATAGTCTGCATTTGTGTTTCCATGTCCAGGTGGTGTGTGTGGAGGTGAGCGGACGGGGTCGTAGGCTCCACAGACACATGGGTCTCAGCCGTCTCCAGGATGTGGCGCTCTGCTGGTGGAACCTGGATGAGCCCGGCGAGGAGCTGTGGCCCTGGACTCCCACAAACACGCAGAGGAACAACCTGGTGCTCCTCAGCTGCTCACCTACTGAAGGCCTCAAGGTAAACATACACAAACGATCCAGACTGTAAGTATTTGGACAGTTATGCATTTTCTGTTCTTCAGGTTCTATGCCATACCTTTCAGTTTAGTACATTCACATCAATATAGAAAGAACTGTGAGGGAGATGAAGCCCTTCTAATACATTGTGCCCAGAGCTTAGGGGTTCAAAGGTAATTGGACAGATAAATGTGAGGTCAAACAAAATCATCATATCTAATTTCTTGTGGAAAATCCTTTGCAGTCAATGATTGCCTGAAGTCTTTGACCCATAGACATCAGCAGACCTCGAAACCCTCTGCCTCACCCTCTTTGTTGTTGTGGGCTCTCTCTGTCTTTGGCTATAAGTTTAGGATTGTTGTCCCGCTGAATGATGAAATGTCATCCAATGACTTTTGATGCATTTTGGATTTGCATTTCTTTAATATTAAAAAACAACATTTGTTTGTTTTTTTTTCAGTAGATCATTATCTATACTACAGTATAATTGCATAAGGTGCACCAAAACACCACAAATCACTTGAAAGAAAGTTAATAACTTAAAATTAAGTTATTGAGTTTGTACACAAAGAAGTATGTACCAGTAAGCCCTACACTCATGAAAAAGAAGTTTTAGAGTGCAAAACAGTGTTTCACTGACTCTGTGTGTGATATTTTAGCCACAGACAAGGAGGGGAGTGTTCTCTTGGTATCCCACCAGCAAACTGTAAAATTTTGGGAAATGGTGGATTGCTACTTTTCCTTCCCTTGGGAGCAAGTTGCTGTCCCAGGTAAAGGAATCCAAGTATCCTGTAAGATGAAGTGACTGTAAGATGGAGTTTGAGGTCAACAGGTGGATTGGTATTGTGCCAAGCAGTCATTGTGAAAAGGACACTAAAGCTAAAGGAAAGGCTCTCAGTTTATAGTGTGTTTCAACCCATACCTGTGACATGAGCTCTGGGCAGTGGTTGAATGAAATTGTGGAGTCAAGCACTCAGTGTCTGGGGTCATTCTTAAGGAGAGGTGTAGGACAACACTTGTTTCTTCACACTGAAGGTCATCTGATCAGGATGCCCCCTAGACACCTCGCATGGAGATTTTTCTGGCACTTCCACCTTGAAGGAGTCCCCAGGGCAGACCCAGAACATGCTGTAAGGGTTACATATCCCATCTGGCCTGGGAACACCTTGAGATCTCCTAGGACCTGGGGGGCAAGGCTGCTTAGCAGATGGGTGGATGTAGAATGAACAAGGACCCACTGTTTTCTCACAGAAATATCATGTCCAGTGAAGAAAATCCAGATTTTCAAATGGGAAGCATGGCTTTTTCTTCCAATGTTTTGGAGGTGGCTAAAGTGAGGAAAGAAAGAACCTACCCAAGTCATTGATACAGTTCACAATAGTGTGTAATGGTCAGAAAACAGTGGTTCAAACATATTTTATTGCTGTATTTTTGTTTTGTTTTTTAGCTTAAAAACACAAGTCACTTCCTTGTTGCACTTTATGACACCTTTTAGCAGTTGACAATGTGAGAACCATGAAGGGGGTTGTTTGTCTTGTGGCATGCTTACTGGCTCTTTCAAGTTAAATTAAGCTTTTTACATCAGCTCTGATTATAAGCATTTCTCACAGGACTTTATAGAGAACAAACTAAGCTAAATCTAACTAATCAACTGTCAGTAATTGCAGTGATTTGATACAGCATACAAAACAAGTGAAGCAAGTACACAGACCAAAGCAGCCATCACAAATATTCTTAACTTGAAAGCTTTTTTAATACCTTTCAATTGTGTTTGAAGCCACAAATCACAACTCCAGCTGTTTATTTTACCATACACACCCCCAGGCACACACACAGAGTGAGGACACACAAAGCTGCTGTGTTCAGTAGAGTCCTGTGTTGCTGTGGATGGGATTGGGGATGGTGTGTTAGTCACCTCAAGGGTGGCACCTCTGTGTTGCACCTCCATGTATCACCATATGAAATAAGCAGGAGAGCTAAGCTGTGGTACAGCGTGAAGAAGAACGCCTACACATTCATACACACTCACTCACACACACACACACACACACACATAGGCTTAGTCGCACATCCTCGTGGCCTCTGGCAAAACCCTACCCGTGACCCTATTCTGTGTCAACGTAGGATTGGCCTGGTGCCGAAAGCAGATGAAAGATCCCAAATTACCGAACCGAGCTTAACTCTACTCCTCGTACCGTGTACCTCGGTGAGCGTATGCAAAATATTCGCCATCACCAGGGAGAGAGAAGGGAGAGACTGTGAGAGGGAGAAAAGATGAGCGTTACCAATTGCATGCTAGGAAAACAAATTCAAGCAGGAGAGAATGAAGGAGGGAGGGGGGGGGGACATGAATATTGAAATAATCAAAGCAGATGCTGTTCGCTGCTTTTTCCGCTTCTTGTTTTTGGAACGCTCTTCACATTTATCACACTCCTTCACCTAGTTTATTCTCTCTGTCCCCCCCCCCCCCACATCCACATCCTCCTCTCCTCCTTCTCCTTCTCCTCCTTCCTTCCTCCACGCTTCAAGAACATTAAAGTCTCTTCGTGGGGCTGCGGCATCGCGCTCTAATGAAAGCGTTTGTTGTCATTTTTCAGATGCGCGGTGTGAAATTAAGCGAGCAGTTTATATAAGAGCCGTGGCGGGAATCAAACGCCGGGCACACATCGGGAGACGCCAGCTACTTCAATCACTTCAAGCTCATATATATGTTCCTTTTGTTCAGTTCGCTATCTGCCGCACTAAGCCAATTTTCTAGCTAGTCTCTCGGCATTTAAAAAAGTCTGATTTCTTTCCCTATGTGGTCTTAATTCGTATGCCCCCCCCCCCCATGCTGATAAGTGGAGCCACGGCACGCGGGGAGGTGGAGGGTGGGAAGGAGAGGAAAACACATACATAGTTTGTTTTTATGCAACCAGTTAACAATTTTAATGATCCTTCCTTCATGCTTCCCTTTTTAAGCCCCCCCCAACCACAAACACACACACACACTCACACTCACAAATATACACAAACAAACCATTTACCAGAATATAATGAAAAACAGACTTCAAAATTATTATAAGTCACCTTAGCCCTTTTGTGGTTGTGTCTATATTTGTGAACACACCTCTTTTGTGTGTGTTTTTAAGGTGTGTGACTATTCTGTTGTCTTTGACCAGACAGTTTCTCTGCATTTGTGTGATTTCTGCTTTCTTTTAATTATTATGGACTTTAGTACTGTGCTGTGTCACATTCCTGTAACAAAACAATAAACCGTTTGTCCACGAAAGACAACCTTCAACCAAATAATTTGCATAGAGAGAGTACATAATTCTATAGGATTTAAATATTCTATAATCTGCTCTTCATTTAATGAGTCAGGAGTAAGAGTGTATTAGAGACTAAATTACATGTAAAATGGGTAAATTTTCCTCTAAGACATAAAAAGCTCCAGCCATAACGTGCAGTAAAGCATGTACAGTAGAAAGCACATTTTCACTGGAATCATAATTTGGACCATGAAAAGGTCGGGTGTGGAATCCAAAGTGCAGAATTACCACCAAGCTCCAGTGCTTTGTAAAAATCACACAGGAAACACTGTCTCCACAGTTTCGGGTCTAGTGAAAAATATTCCCTCCGTACTGCAATTATGTTCAGTGTTACCAGTTATAACAGTTAAGGTGTAAGCAATATTTTGGTTAGTAATCCCACTGTGCCTGTGCATTTTCTCACATCAGTACCTCAACTCTTACCCTAATTCACATACCTAAAACTTCCTAGTTCCAGCCC
Organism: Lates calcarifer; assembly: GCF_001640805.2. NCBI lineage: Eukaryota > Metazoa > Chordata > Actinopteri > Centropomidae > Lates > Lates calcarifer. The sequence goes on from NC_066848.1 coordinate 16,414,186, forward strand.
CCCCTACCAAAAAAAAAAAAACATCATCCCTTCATCCCTCGACTCTCCTCCGAGTCCCTCGGTCTCTCTCTACCCGTCTCTCCCTGTCTTTCTCTGCTCCGTGAGCTGGAAAATTGGCTTCAAAAGGCCACTGCTGTGAACAAGGGCCAGCCACACAGTTGGGCCCGTCCGCTTTATCTTTCACGCCACGGAGGGGAAAAAAAGGTGCCGGCAAGAGAGAGAGAGAGAGAGAGAGGAGAAGAATGGAGAAGAATAGTTTTGACCAGTCACTGAAACCAATAACCAGGAGAAAGCTACTTACTAGAGGCCCCTCTCCCTTCCCCTCTGTCTGTCTGTCTCCCTCCGTCTCTGCTCTCTTTCCATCTCTCTCTCTCCATGTCTCCACCCCCTTTCTCTCTCTTCTCTTCCTCTGTTTCCTGTCTTCTATTCCCACTCTTTCTCTTCATCTTTTGTGAATATTTGTTGGTCTGTATCCCTCACTTTCTGTCTCTCTTTTGCACATCCTTTCACTCACTTGCTTGCTCCCTCTTTTGACCTTATTCATCATTTTTCTATTTTATGCTCTCAGAGCCAGAGAGTGGTACATTCAACTACTACAATATACTCTGGAGAGTTCACAGGCAAACAAAGCTTTACATTTAGGAATATATTAATGTGACATATACACACTATATTTCAGAAGCCCTTTCTTTCCACTTCACATAGTCTAATTTTATCAGACTTTCTTTGTGTAGCAGTTTTTAAAACAGGTCTGCAAATTGCAGCTTCAAGAATAATAGTTGGAGATAATGAACAGCCTCAGCTAGTATTGTGAGATCAATGTTGAGAAAACTGACCTCTCATACAGTAATATATATTAGGTTATATATCAGGTTGAAGCAGGTTGAAGACTGGTCTATCAGCTGCAGGTTAACTATCTGATAATTTGTCTGTGTTTTTGTTTTTGTCTCGTCATACTGACGGTAGCATGAGTGTTTGCCATTTTAGAGTTAGTGGCTCTGAAAGATTCAAACCCCATAACCCTGAAAGTCTTGAGCGCTGTGCTCTAATCTCTTAATCACCTGTGTTGCCTTCAGGTGCCTTTTGCTTGCCTTTGCTCAGTCCACATGAAATGGGAAAGGAGGCACAGCATGGCTTTAAAGATGACCCAGAGTCAAAATACAGCTGTGCTGGCTCTAATAAATGTTGTGACTGTAAATGTGTGACAGAGTGCAGTTTTTGCTGTGCATTTTCTGTGTGTTCTACTGTAGCACTATTGAGATTTATAAACTGGATTTGTTTAAATACTGCACTTTTGTGAGACACTGGAGGCACCTCAACCAGACATTTAGAGACCTGGGCCAGTTGAGCTCATGGCACAAATCATGTAAATCTAGTTTAGGTGGTGAATATTCTTTATAAATATCTAAAATCTTAAGGCCTTTAAATCTAATTAAAATGAGTGTAAATAAATAAATTGAATGTACTGGACATTCAGTACATGCTACTGAACTTCAGTACATTATGAGGCTGTGCCTAGATAAATATAATGTATGCAAATTTAATGCTGGTCAGAGATGTCTTTACAATATAATGATTAATTGATTAAGTAGTTTCTTATGGATTAATAATATGTAATTCTAGCTATGATTCTGATGTATAACATACTATATTTTCAGACATTCAAGTGAATATAGGAAATTCCAAATCAATGTTTGAAGCCCATTCGTTTCTATATAGACGTGTCCACCAGGGAAATGCCTTTTATTGACTGTAGTGCTGGTGTGAAAATAATCCAATAACCCAATAATCCAGTGATCTGAACTACAGTTGCAGACATAAGTGTGATGAGAAGTCATACTGTGGACTGAATGTTTGTTCATTTTCCCCACATCATACTTGTTTTTTTGTATGTAAGGTAGGTTGCATTAGGCCATGCAGTATTTACTCATTGCCTCTGAGCTTTAGCTGACACTGCCCCCCTTCTCCTTTCCCCTGAGGGTCACCTGTCAGGGGATACAGAGCTGAATCAGCTGCACCCTATCCCTGATGGTGGCATGCTGGCACAGCGGGCAGCGGGCACTAGCAAGCCGGGCACGGAGTAAAAAGCTGAGAAGGATGAGATGGGGGGGTGTTTGAGGAACTGAAGTAGGTCTTGTTATTCATGTGACAGCATTCTATGGACGGACTCGATGGATCGTTCACTATGTGTTTGTGTGGAAGTTTATTTAATGCATGTGTCACTTTGTCCCTGCAGAAATGTAGCTATCCATAGAACCGCAGCCTCCCAAAGATACCCCACCTCTTACATGAATTGAGCCCCTCTTGCCTGCTGCCTCAAATAAACACATACGTGCACACACACACACACACACACACACACACACACACACACACACACACACAGAACACCCACCCCCTGGGGAGCAGCAGGAGCTAGCTCTGGGGGATTATGGAGAGGGAAAAAAGCTTTCAGGAGGACAGTCGTCTGCTTCTCTCCTGCTGTAGACCATGGGCAGGCAAAAAACTCCCTTCTTCCCTCTAAGTCCCTTTTTGGCAATGCCTGCCAAAAAACTGGGCCGGGCAGCTTTGCAAAAGGAAAGGAAGGCAGGCAGGCAGCCGATCCCTCTTTCTGTCTACACGGCGAAAAGAAATGGGCTCATTTAGCCAAAGCTGCCACGGTCAATGCAGGGCTCTGATAGAGGCTTTGGTAAGGTGAAATCCTTCCTAAAAAGCTCTGTTAGTGACTGTGGATCTGTTGGGCTGCTGTTTAGTACAGGCTGTTGTCTTCTGTCATCCACCTACTGTTCCTGGTTCCTTGTGGGTGTTTTATCGACAGTGCCACCCGTGACACAGCCTATCTCCCTCAGTGTCAATGCTCTCTTGCTTAGCAGGGCCTTTGTACCCACTCCCACTGACTGGTTTTGGTCCAGGAGTGCATAATCTACATTCTGTATTTGACCATTGGTCATATGATTCCAAGCTTTCTTCCTGTGTCACCCTCTGTATTGGAAAAGGCTTGTTTCCTGTCATTCACTATGTCTAGTGTTGAGCTCTTGGCTCCTCACACAGGTAAACAGAGGAGGCTGTTTATCACCGGGTGCTGGGTGCCAAGCCGTGGCATGCTCAGGGAGAAGATGTTGTTGACCTTGAGTTAAAATGGAGCTCTTATCATTAGCTGTCTTGATTGACAGCTAGGTGTTGATGAGCAAAGTGGAAGGCTCTATTTCTTCCATCTCCAGGGGGTTTGGGGCTTCTGCCATGGTATGACTCATTTCTCTGTCTCTGTTTTTATCGCATGTGTCCTCTCTCTCTTCATTTTTCTTTTATTCAGAAACAAGTTAGTTCATTAACAGTACTGACACAAGTCAGATTCTTCCAATTCCTAAGTAGAAGAACATGTTAAAACAACAGCACAATTACGAGATCAAGTTCCATATACAGCGTTTACTGTGACGCTTAACTATTTTTTTTTTCTCACTTCAAGACCAAACACAGATTCAGACTGAAATAAAAAAAGCACATAGAACTGTCGAAACAAAACCAAGGGTGTCCATATACATTGGTTTACAGTAACCTTAATATTCATCAACACATAAACAGTGTCCTACATACTGTGACAATGCTACACGTGTATGTCATGCTCATAAGCTGTAAATATTCAGATTTTTTCCATTCAGTTTGCTATGTCTATTGGCTCAAAATAATGAAAAAACAAGAGAAGAAGAATAGACATCAGCTCTTGCAGTCAGAATGCTTTAACTTCATTTGCGTCAGATCAGATTTACAAGGGAAATATTAAAGCGCACATCGCTCTCTGACATTGTTGTCTCTACCTCTCTACATTTACTCTCTCTCTTAGGTTCTTAACTCTGTCCGGACAGAAGGCAATCCCCTGGACTGCTGCTTCAGCCAGCTCCAGCACTACCAGCTGCTAACAGTGGAACTACCCGCAGGACCCCAGCAATCCAGAGAAGGGTTCTGGGCTGACACCTGTGTGTATGAATGTGCACGAGGGCGCCTGCACCGCCTGTCTGTCACCCGCATCCCGCTGCCATCCCAGCCCATTTCCTGCTCACGTCACCCCTCCGAAACCACGCTCCTCCTGGGCTTGAGTGACTCCTCGCTGGTCTTGTACGATCAGCGACGGGGGGTCTCTCTCCTGGCCTCCTGTCCCGTGCCACCCAACCTCCTTGCCTGGCACCCTGCTGGGGCCATGGTCACGGTAGGGGGAGGGCAGGGAGAACTGATGTGCTTTGATGTGGGCTTGGCACCTATGAACATGGCACTGGTAGCAGAGGAGGTAGCTTCAGCTGCCACACTAAGACTAGCTCAGCACCTGCGCTGCTCTGGAGGCCTGGAGGGACTGCAGTGGGGGACAGGCCTGGAAGGAGGCCCGGAGGGAACAGATATGCTGATGTTGGCCTTTCATGGGGGCCCGCTAACAGCCTTAAGATTCAGACTAGGTAGGTAATATAAGATTCAAAAATGGCATTTGAAAGATGAATGACTGCACTCTTACAAAATGACTACTAGCAAAAACTGCGGCAGTTGGAATCTTTGTGGAATAGAAATGAAAACCGCTGCTTTTAACCATTTTTTTAGAGCTGCAATTAATAATTATTTCCTTTCCTTTTCTCCTATTCCTCCTATCTGTCTGTAAGTCTAGTCTAGTCTATAAGATGCTAGAAAACTATGAAAGAAGCCTGTGACGCTTGTTTTGTCCAACCAACATTTCAAAACCCAAACATATTTGAATTGCAACAATTACTTATGACATAAAACAGAAAAGCTGGGAGCATATATTAAGTAACTTATATCGGTTATTAAAATGGGATGTTGGTTAAATTTCTGTTCACAAAGTCCTAAAGGTGCTGCACTGCCCATCCCCAAACCCACAACCTTGTACAGGAGTAGGCTCATACATAAAACTGATGGATTTTCTTCATCAAGAAATATTTACCCTGTTATCCTGTTTTGTCTCTAGATATTTATTATTCTTACATTTCTTAAAATGTAATTACATACAATGATTTTAAATATGAAATAATTTACAAACCTTCCTCACCATCATCGTCATTTCCTCCTAATGAAGGCACCCTCTTCCCCTCAGGAGACTCTTCCTCTGTTTTGGATCTGACACTGTTTCAGAACTGCGCCGTGTAAATGCGGCTGCTGAACGGGCCGTCCTCGTACCTCCTCACTGCTGAGGGAAGTTAATTTGTTGATGGGCGGGAAGGTTAGCAGGAGTCATGCTCTCAGAGGTCATTCAATAATCGCCCCGGGGCACGAGCCCCCCAGGTGCATTCTGGGATGCATTTTTCCGATAAATCGTTTACAGTGGCTGCGCAGTCCCTCGGGGCCTCCAGATAAAGTTTGCCAATCAAAAATTTTCCGAAGCAGCCACCTCACCCTCGAACACACACACGTACACAAACATACTCACAAAACACACTCGTACAGTCTCATACACACTCACACATTCAGCGTCTTTAATTGTGACTTTGGAAAGAAGATGTGACAGTGGCACGCAGCTCTCTGCTGAAGTTTGAAAGCAGGAGTGTGGGGGTGGAGGGAGGAAGGTAGAAGATTGTGTGCATTTAAGTTTGTGTGTGTATTCGACTGCGTTTGCCTGTGTGCTCAGGGAAAGGGGAGGGTGTCTTCCAACAATAGCTTCCTCTCCTCTGATCGTCTGCCAAGGTTTTGATGAAGAAAGTCACTGCACGTCTTTTCTCCATGATAATTCTTCCCCCCACACACACGTGTGTGTATTCTTCTATTTCTGTGCTTCTATGCACACACACACGCGCACACACACACACACACACACATGCACACATGCACGCACACTCTAGCTCATTTGTTTGTTTGCTTGCGCTTCTTCTCTGTATTGACTTGTTTCATAAGGCCCGCTACATGACAGAAGGAGTGAGTCAGGAGGCGGCGAGGAAGAAAGACTTGGCCAAGCTCCAAGTTCTCTTTTTTTCCATAGGAGGCAGCACTCCCTAGTGCCCCCCACCTCCACCCCCCTGCCTGCACCGAGTTATCTCATCTGGGCACACGTTGGCCACGGCTGGGCCTGCACCAGTACAGGCTATGGAGCGGCAGACCAGGGAGTGTGCTGCACAACCCAGAAAATTTAGTCATTTTTATAGAGATGGGAATTCAGTGAATTATTGACATTTAAAGGGTAATTACATAACTTACATTCAACTGCTGTGTAAAAAAAAGAAGCAAGAGACCAAGCTGATGTATGTTTATTTGATTTATTTTGGTTGTTAAAGCTGAAAAAAGTTTACTCATCAGGTATCAGAGTAACATGAAGGTGGGTTCCTTTTCTATTGCTCAAGCTGGTGCTTTTGATTTGAAGGCAGTGTTTTACTAAATCAAGTCTATCCAGGGTAACAATTGTAATATAAATCTGCAGTTTGCATCAAATGTCAAAATTATTGAGTAATCTCATTCCCACTTTTTTGACATTTGACATTTTAAGTTTTGAAAATGTTGATTGCACAAAATTAAAAGTAACACAACAGTTTTAATGGCAAATTCTTTCAAATTATAGAAGACTTATCATTATTAATTGGAACTGAACTCTGGGAGTAGTTTTATTTTGAAGTCTACTCGTGTTGATGGTGCACAGTGTGGGTAGTCTTTCCTTGCTGCTGTTTGTTGCTGCTCAGTGAGTTTTGTATCTGACAAAGTGATGCTGACCTGAGCTGGTCAAACAAGTTAGTGTAGACAGGTGTGGGAGAGAAGTGACTTGTCCTTACCGCTACAATGATCCATTGTCTCTGCTCAATGCCCAACTCAAGGACCCCAACACACACACACACACACACACACACACACATACACACACAATCACATAAACATACACACACAACACACACAACCCACACAACGCTCAGCTGATGTATTAGCCACATTAGCCCACTCTTTAGGGGATTTGGGGGCTTGCTAATTGCCAGCTTGTCATTTTAATTGCTAGCACACCCCACCCCACACACGCACACACACATATACAAGCAACTTGTCAATTAATTAGACAAGAGTCAGTGACTGTGCCTGCTTGCAGCCTGGCCCGTTGACAGTACCACTGTCAGTGATCACCTACATTGTCCAGAGCCACTACCTAGACCTCTATGTATGTCCAAATTTTGTTTAGTAAATTTATAAGCTTAACTGATATTACATGTAGCATATATGTGAACAATGTCAGCACTTTACATGGTACTTTCATATTCAAAGTTTGAAATCAGCATGGTCGTCATTTATTGCAACACACATTTGAGTTTGGTGGCTTGGCTCTGTTCCTGTGTTGCTCCAACACACATCACACTCACATTAGCCTTTCTTTCGACTGTTTTATTACGCACCACCGTGATCAAGTCACAATAGACCATAATTACCCCTGGCATTCAACACCCTCGCTGCCTGTATGTGTACTTTATAAAGTCACAAACACACACACCTTTGCCCTTTTACACACAGAAGGAGACACCTCCACTGCCGGGAAGGGTACAAAACCTTGTCCTTCCATTATTCAGTCCTAATCTGCTCACACAAAAACAAAAGCATAATCAGTCACCTCTGGTCAAAAGGCATAATTAGTTGTAGCATTCCTCTCATCTTCTCTCGTCACAAAAACCAACACACAATATCAGGCAAAGTTAGAGTAACACAAGCACACACACACACTTAGGTAAATTGTAAGACAAACATAAGGGAACCCAGTGTATGCTCAATATTTTGCAGACACAAATACAGTAGATGGTGATGAGGAAAGCCTTGTTTTTATTTTACCTTTAACACACACACACACACACACACACACACACACATACACACATACACAGATAGACACACAGCAAGGATTAAAACAAACTTCCAGGCTAATTGATTGACAAGTCAATGCCAGCTTGACCAATCTAGTGCTGCCTCAGAGTTTAGACTGATCCTCTGGACACTTACTTAGCTTAAGTAAGTACTCCAGGTTATTCTGCATGGTCACAAAACAGCGAGCACCTTTGCCTCGGAGAGCAAAAAGTAAGAAAGGCCTGGAAAAAGAGATGAAGGAAAATGTAAAATGTTGTTTCAGCTTCTGCATTTTTTGCACATTGAAACACATTTTAGAAAATAAATAAATAAATAAATAAATAAATAAATATTGAAATTTGTGTCAACAATTTGAAAAATATAAACCAGTATAAAGTAAAATAAGTTTAGATAAAAATCTAATAAATTAAAATGACATAGAATATAATGAAAACACACTCCAGATGATAACCAGAGGCTTTGAAAGTGACTGATGGACACAACCTTAAAGATTTTCAACATTGTTTGTTTTTAAGTTTGATGTAAATTTTGATTCCATGCAGAAGTTGTTGCAAAATTTTGTTCAAATTGCCTTTTTCTTACTTTTTTGTGTTGTTGATGGCATGGTTCTCCTGGTTCTGCTGTGTGTTCTCATTGGTATAAGAAAAATAGAAAAGTGAAATTAATGTTTGATTTGTTAGGTCATTTTAATAATTTGTTAATTTTATTTACATAGACAAACATCACGTGATGAGACAGGAAACCTGAAGGCTTAGAATATGCAGTAAATGTATAGTTTGATAGTTTAATTAAAGGAAGATATTAATGAGGTCCTGGTGCATTTAACTCTTCATTTAGTTGTTATTATCATTGTAGCATGTAATGATAAACTCTAACCAAACTCTGACTCAATGTGACAGGGGCTCTGACAGGGGGACAGATGGGTCCGGGGGAGCTGCTGCAGCAGCGGCTGCTCTGTGGCCAGGTCAGAGAGGCTCTGGGCATCCTGGAGGCCATGGACTGGAGCACCATGGGAGACGAATGTTACAGAGGCCTGAGCTCAGTTGCCAACCACCTGCTGAGGCTGGAGCTGAACGCAGAGAGAGAGGGTGGGTCTGTGGGTCAGACACTTCAGGTTACCTAGGTTTTAGTCAATAAATTTAGAGCTGAGTCAAACCTCAGTAGTCAAATACAAATAACAATTGTTTTTTTTTTTGTTTGTTTGTTTGTTTATCTGTTTTGTGGGTGTGTAGCATTTGTTTGAATCCCAGTGCAAAAGACAAGAGATAAGAGAGGATTAAGCTAACACCTGAAGCTTATCACTGAGAAAAATGCAAATTATGTCAGCTAAGCAGTATAGCTGGCCTTCAAATTTCATGATCCATATTAGCTTATTATGGTTTGTAGTTTTATGAGCTGGGCTGCTGACCTACTATTTATATCACCAATAAATATAAATAACTTTATTTAAATTTTTATTTACATTTTATTTTCTGATAGATTTTGTTGTTATTTGGCACTTTGTGAATTTGACTTTCTCGTCTCCCACGACTTCTGACACACATCTACCATAACGTTATGAATCTTTGTGTGTGTGTTTCTGTTCTGTCTGTAGCCCAACTAGAAGCAGCTCTGGGTGTGTTTTATGCTCCACCTGCCCCTTTGTCTGATACGGTGATACTGGAGTACAGGGATCCAATCAGCAAGTACGCCCGCCGCTTTTTTCACCACCTCCTCAGGTAACACCACACACTCTGCACTGTTGCTGTGGTCCTAATTTGATGTACTGAGGGAGATATTTATTTTGTGGTTGTTTTCACGAGGTTAAGGGTTAAGATAAGCCACTAAAATAGGAATCAACATTTTCTTATCCTCCATCAGGCTACAAATAAGCAATCTAACATATAAAATCAACAAAAAAAGACTTTCTTAATATTGTTTTCTTAAAAAATAGCACGTCTGATCAGTGATTGAAAACTGCTCCCTGTGGCCATGTAACCCCTCTTTTCTTTTTCTACATCTCTTATTTGACTATTTTTAAGGCATTACCAGAACATTTTGTTCAGTTTATCAACACAGGGTGCAGAATCAGAATAAGAAACACTGTCCAAAAAAACGTCTTTTCAGAAAATGACATCCATTGAGGAGACAATTTAATACTGCTTATTTACCGCTCACTATTGCTATTTTAAAAATCCTAAAAAGGAAATAGCTTTTGAATGTCATTGCACGCACGCACACACACACACACACACTGATGCAGCTTTGAGTCATTCATAAGGCAAAGCACCACACATGCACCTGTTTAGACTGTTGTTTCATTTTCCCTTCTGCCATGAGAGCCTTTTGAAATGCCTGTTTGACTGAAATAGACCCTGTTGTTCCCACACACCGCTGCTTACTGCTCTCCATCCCGCAATTACCTCCTGTTCCCTCTCTCTCTTTCCTTTTCTCTTCCTCTGTAGCGGAGCTGGAGCGTTGTTTGGCATCCCTCCTCCTCTCCTCCTCTCTTATCACCTACCTGCATTCTTTTTCTCTCCATCAACATCAAATGAAAGAAGCACACACCCCCCCCCAATCCACACCTCCCCTCTCTGCTTGTGTTTGTTTGTTTCATGTTGGCTCTAGACAGAGAAAGTTGAGGTGTTTTGTACAGGGAGATACAGCTCTCCCCCCCCCTCTCTCTCCAAGCTTTAATTCTGGATAATAGAAAGAGGGCTCACTACTCTCAGTTCAATTATAGACAGTTCTGTATGCAGAGGTGTGTGTGATGGTGTGTTGATCGAGGTGTGTGCATGCATACTGAATAAATGTGTACTAGTGACCTATGCGTATGTACATTTTCATTTAAGTTTACATTTTTAAATTGTTGATTGGTTTTGTTTTTTTCTCCTCACAGTGTTGTCGTGTTTCCTCTTTAACAATCTCCACTTTCTCTGCAGACACCAGCGCTTTGAGAAGGCCTTCCTCCTCGCTGTAGATTTGGAAGCCAGAGATTTATTCATGGTGAGTGGAAAGCAAATTCTATTTATAAAAAACTTTCTTGAAAGAATGTGACACATATTTAATTGTAGTAAAACTCCACTGTGGGTTCTTTATAAGCTGGTCCATACTGGAAAATGTAATCTTCTGAACACAAATTACCAGATGGATGATGAAGGATGTCTCAATATTGAAACCTTTATTTGATGCAACTTTAGATGGATGACAAATGGTATATACATTACATAGCTCCAATACAGAACAGGTGCACAGTGACCACAGGCATGGGAGGGGACATATGGAAACTCCTCTGAAAGGCTAGTATACAATTTTAACCAAACCGGTCACTTTTCGTGGGGGCTTGTAATTTTACAAGTATAAGCACTCTATAAGTTTTGAGGAATACACTTGCAAATGCAGCCATACAGTGTTTTTTGGATTTTATTGCAGAGATTGACAGTGAAAATACAGAAGAGTAGGGAGAGAGGGATGGGTACCACGTGTCTTAACCACCAGATATCAGAGCACCCACAGACTGTGTTCTTCTCTTTTCATTTTCAAATATGCTCAAATTTTAAGTAAAAAAATCCACTGCAAGGATATTGAGTCATGGATTATAAGGAGCATACTGCAGCTTTTCTATTCATTAATTTGCTCCCGACGTGTAACCTGTATGTTTATATGTGCGTGTATATATGTGTGTGTGTGTGTGTGTGTGTGTGAGAGAGAGAGAGAGAGAGAGAGAGAGAGAGAGAGAGAGAGAGAGAGAGAGAGAGAGAGAGAGAGAGCGCAGGTGTGATCTCAGTATGGGCCCCTAACTTTTCACAACCTCTATGGCTTCGGCCCGGCCTTTTCCTTTCCTCTCATCTTCGCTCTAACTCGCTCTTTCTTCCACTCCACGCTGAAATGCTCTTCTGTGTGTTTGACCCCCTTTTTCATGGGGCCCCCTTTACTCCATGCTTCACCAACACCCTAGACATTAATACAGACCCCCAAACACACACACACACACACACACACACACACACACACACACACACACACACACACACTCCTCAATCACACTGATAGCACTGGTTCCAATTCCCTCCCCACTAAGTAATGCTGCTGAGAAGCCGAATTGAAAAGGTGGAGTCGAGCCTGTGGACCTTGAAAGAGCCCAAAGGAGGGGTGGGGGGATGGGGGTGGGGGTAGATGGAGAGCTATATGACAAATGTTAAAAAAAAAGAAAGAGAAAAGGTGGGAGAGAAAAGAAACAAAATCTTGCTTTGTCACTTTGGAGGCGTTGAGCGACGAACAGGGAGGAAGAAAAGAAAGCTGGAATCGTTTTTGCAAATACTTTTCAGTGATGGGTTTGAACCAACTTTAATGGGTGGGATCAGCCAGATCAGAACAATTCAGCATGAGTGAAGCAGGCCTGAAGAGTCAACAAAGCAGACTAGCTACAGAGGTTAGTCCCATAGAGCTACATATACATTCATATGTACAGTATGTCCTATATGTAAGCTACTTAGTCAAAATCCTTCATGTAAGTAATTAACTTGTCCTAAAGGTTAGTGGACCATAATCATTTAACATTTATTCATAAATGTAAGTATGCATAAACCTTCTTTTTCACAAATATTCATGTGAAAAATATGAAATATACATGTCAGAGACACAAATTTGTTTTGTGACAAATTATTGACCATAGAGTTAAGTGCAAAAGCTTTCATGTGTTGAATAATAGAAATAAAATTGCGTAGTTTGTGTGATATTCAGTGGTGTAGGATGTAACATAAGCAGCCATTTAAGGCACGATAAACAAAACAAGTGTACTTCACAGGAAATCAGGCAAATGATTTGCATCAAATGATTTGCATCACTGCAGTGCACAGTATGTGATCTTAAAGCACGAGTGAATGAAGTCAGCGTGATGTTTTACAGAACTGGTACGTCACTGTCCAGTGGCTTGTCACACTGCACAACCAAAAGTGCAACCTCTCCAATTAAGCCAATTCACTTGTTCATTTCAGTTGTTCAAGAGCTGTCTGCCCTTCTCTTGTGGCCCTAAATCTGCCCCTGGCAGCCAGCAGATGTTTTTTGATTTCCTGTGTGTGAAAATATAATTTTTCTGAAGGTGTATTGTCTTGAACGCAACACAATTTAAGATCAAATGAAATTAGTGTTCTGCATATGTCATGAATCAGACATATGATTTGATTTTCCAACCTTACTCTTATACATTTTCTTATAACAAATTTAAGAGACAGAATTAGAAAGCAATTATGAACCTTTTTCTGGTGACCATTATACCAGTCTCCATATGTAATTGCAAACACTTCTCGTCATAGATCTGTAACAAAGTTAATACATTTTCAAGCACTTTTTTTGCCTCAGTGACCAAGAGAGCAGCAATTTGTCATGTGAAAGGACGGAAAGAGAGAAGAGAAAGAAAAAGAAGACGTTGACATTTCACCCCTCTCTCTGTCCCTCACTCTAATTAGGTTGTGTTGTTGCTTTAACCTGCTGGTCGGCTGATTGAGTCGAGGTGGAGGGGGTTAATGAGGGCAACCCCCCCTTCACAGAACTCTTTATAACTTCCAAACTTGCCTATAGAACTCAATAACGCGCCATCGACTTGGTAAAATGCACTCATACACATAGATAACACGCACACCCTCACCTCTTCTAGAAATGCCCAGCATGATATATACCCCCCTCTATCACCAGACCCCCACTCCCTCTAGTCCCATTGTTTCCCAACTAACAATAGAGGCCCTCCAAGGCTTTTTTTTCCCCAAAAAAGAAACCTTTTGTTAAAATGAAACACTTTAGTGTCAGGCTAAATTGAGGGGGAGGAGGAGTTGGGGGTGTTTTGGTGGAGGATGGGGGGTGTATGTAAAGGTGGTAGTAGTGGGGGGTTGCTGAGTCGTTTGCATTTTTTGTCATAATTGGCGCAGTTCTGTAGCTCTCTAATTAGCCTTTGATAATGAGTTGATAATGTAACCAATTAGGTCATTTGTCAGCCAAGTCGAGCCCTGACGACAAGTTTTTTTTTCTTCATCACTTCCCTCCCCCTTTTTCTTCTTCCTCTTCCTGGGTCTTTGGCTCTTGATGTAGCCTGTTAATTAAATCAAATTGTGTGATAGCTGAATCTGATGCCGACTCTTTTGTTCTCCAATGAGTGCTTGTACTGTTTCTTGTTAGATACGCTAGAAGTAAGGCAAACTGCATCTATTGGGTTCACCCCCTATCTTCCTCCCCTATCTGACGCAGGGCTTGGCAGCCCTGGAGGAGGAGGAGGAGTAGGTATTGCACATCTTTGGCAATAAGCTCATTGTTGTTGCTCAGATGAGTAATTAGTGTTATTAAAACCTTAAGTCCTTAACACCTATCTGATAGAAGTGTTAGTCAAACACAAGGCTCCTGGATAACAGGTGTGTCAGAGAATAAGTGTGTGGATGTGTGCGTGTCTATGTGCATGTTCAGCAAATGCACTCTTGTCCAGGGTTATGTTAATTAGTGAATATATATTTTCATATTTGTATGCTTGTGCCTGTGTGCATTTGTGTCTAGTCTATCTATGTTTAATGGCAAAGGTTAAACAGATCCACAGTTCCACCTTAAAACATTTTAATATCTATAGCAATTTCTTATTTACTTTTAATTTCTGGTAGTAATTGTTATTGGTAAATAAACAACTACAAGTGGATAATGTGACATCGCACCTAGATATTTCCAGTTGTTGTAATGAGTCTGAGAACAGAAACAACAGTAATCAGGATTTTATGTCAGTCCCTTAGAAGCAAAGAGCAAAGACTTCTCTCTCTTCTCTCTCCTTGTGATGCTGATATTTTACAATTATGCAGGATGAAATTCATTTAGAAGAGGCACAAGACTGTATCAGAAATTGCTCCCTCATTCACTATTCCTCAAGAAAAATAAATAGTAGAACATTAAATATAGCATTAAATATGTTAAAAAGCGTGACGGTCTATATAGGGCATTAGGTTGCAAATAGAGAATGATTTGCAAGATTAAACCTATTAGACAAGAGTGCTGTAAAGGCACAAGATACATCATTTTCAGTCAGACTGTAAGCATTCTCACCACTATTAGTCTCTGCAGCTCCTCCTCTATACATCAAATGCAACAAGTTGTTTTCCATTCTCTTTGTTGGAAATGTATGAGCAGAGATATACACCAAAATTACAAATAATAATCAGAAAATAGCTTATATAATATTACAAATGCTTTAAACATTAGAGATTTATGAAGTAGCAGTTTGCACGTTTGAAGGAAGAATTTCTCTTTGAAGTTCAGTCAGTCAGGTCAGATTTATTTATATAGCGCAATTCACAACAGAAGTTATCTCGAGACGCTGTACATATAGAGCAGTCTAGACGTACTCTTAAGATTACAGAGAAAAACCAACAGATCCACATGAGCAAGCACTAGCGACTGTGCAAGAAAAACTTCCTTTAAGAGCAGAAACTCGAGCAGAACGACTCAAGCTGGTAAGTTCAAAATGTAGAAGTTTGGGAACCCTTCTACACCACATATTTGTTGATTTTTGAAGTGGAAAAAAGTAAATACAGCCTGTTCAACAAAGAGACGTTAAAAATGAGCCTTTGCTCAAATGTTAAAATGTAAAAATAGAAAACAGAATTGTGGCCTGTGCAAAAGTTTAGGCACCCTTCAACACTCAGATTTTCATGAACTCATTAGGCCTTAATTGACACTTCAGGACTTGTAAAGTCAGGGCAAGAATTGTCAGTTGATGTCATTTCCAAAGTTGAGAAATTCTCTGACTCCTCGAAGAATGTGGTAACACTGATGAACCACAGGCTCCTCTGTGCTACTGGCTGAAGAGCTGAAAATGTGGCTAACTGTTGCCTCCGTAAGCAGCGAAGGTTATGGGGAAGTATCAAAGCACTTCCAGCTTGAAATTTCAGCTGTCCAAAATGTCATTATGAAATGGCAGTTATAATGCACAAACAGGGTCTACAAGGAGGAGTCGTTAGAAGGAGAGCCTAACTGTAACCAAAGACAACGGCTGAAGTATGCAAAGCAATATCTGGATAAACCAGAGTCAATTTTGAAACAAGAGCTGGAGCTGCAATCACCAAAGGTGTGTTAGAACTAGGTTCTGAGTGCTGACTTGGTAGGGTGCCCAAACTTTTGCACAGGCCATGATTACTGTTTGTTTTTTCTGTTTTTTAAGTCCAGAAAATAAGAAATAACAGTGCATTAACATGCCCAAAGTTTTGCATACAACTATATGGTTGTCAGATATCACAAAGTTGAAACTTTCAGGTCTTTATGCTGTGTTTTCTCATACAAGACAATGAGGTCGTATTTGTCTCACATCTAAGTTTGTATATGCCTGAAAAAAGTGCAATCCACAGTGTATGTTCAGATGTGTGCTTTCCATCGATCCTGTTTGACAATAACCCACAGACTGCAAACATGTAGACATGAGCCAGTTAACCTAATCCCTCATTTATTTGGAGGTAACCCAAATATCAGTCAATATTGGGCTCTTAGTGTCCACCCCCCACCCCCCACCCCTACTCCTCAAAAATGGCCCACTAAAACGCCCCTCTTTATCAGTGTGGTTAGCTGGTGCGCTGCAACCCCTAAAGCTCTTATATAAATAAGATTAGTGTCGCGTTTGAGCGTTGGGGAATAAGAGGTGTAATATCTGATGGTTTTATATGCAGTATTATTGTTATCCCTTCTTAGTCGGGCTGATACTCCTCTCTCTCTCTCTCCCTCTCTTTTCCTAGTTCTCAGTTTGTCTCTCTCTCTCTCTCTCTCTCTCTCTCTCATTTCACATTTGTTCATTCGTTTATTCTTTCTCTGGGTCTCTCTCTCCAGATTCAGACAGTATTATGAGGAGCTAAGCTGGAATAAAGCACCCCAGCATCAAATGTTCATATTGTTCTGTTCTGTCTGTCATATAATCTCTCTGTCTTTCTCTCTTTATCTCTCTCTCTCTCCCTGCTCTCTCTCTCTCACGCACACACATGAAAACCCTTGTTGTGAATTTTGCCTTCTTCTAGTCTTTTATGTCTTGTTCACCCTCTCTCGCTCTCTCTCAGCCTTTTCTTCTTTCTTTTTCTCTCTCACTCACACACCTCACTATCATTTCACTGTACTGCCTCCTCTCCTCCTTGCCTGTTTAATCTTCCGTTGCTCTGTTTGTTATCAATTAGGAAGCCTCACTCATATCTAATTGAGGGGCCATGTCCTCGTTTACAGCAGCTGAATTACGCACCTCAGTCCTGGGAGTCGATTTAGGTTCTTTTGAGGCCATTTTGTTGTCGGCCATTTTCACATTTCCTCCTAACTCCTCGCCACAGAGGGCAGGCACCACACTATAATTACCCAATCTGTTCCCATTCATACTCTTCAATTTCAGCACCTCTCTCTCTCTCATTCTCTTTTACTCCCCCTCTCTGCTCCCCACCTCTTCTGGAAACCAGCACCCCCCTCTTTTTTTCCCTCTGGGGGTACAAAAGCAGGGTTACAATATGGGGGTATTAAGGCCGGGTGCAGGCTCAGCTGGGGGCTGGCTTTAGCCAGCTGAGGGTTATCCATGGCGAGCCCTGAGTCACAGCACTGATGTCCTGTGATGTCGCTGAGGCGGAAGACTTTCCTTAACATGCTGTACCCTTTGATGGGCCCTCAGGCCCTGCACTCAGCCCAAGGAAACCCTGTGACCCTGAGTAGCCCCTCGTTGGGTGCCAAGATGAGGGTTTGATTCACTCTCAGTCAGTTTAAGAGGTTGAATGTTTGATCGTTTAGTCAACGTATAATTTGAAATTTTCTCTCTTTTATTTATTTAATTGAATCTTTTTTATTTGATTCTTTCATTACTATCTTCCCAAGCTTCCCTGTCAGAGCGACACAATCACACTGGGATCTGACCAGTACATCCTCAGTCTTGACTGCTGACAGGGGGTACAACTGGGATAAAATGACTGTTGTTAAGGGAGTAAAATTGTGTTTTTCATTTTCATTTTCATGCTACCCCAATCTATAACTACCGATAGCCAGGAATACTGTTGTGCACATCATCTGGGCAAAAGTCCTGAATTTTTATCGTCCTAAGATTCAGACACATTTTAAAATAAAACAATGTAACATTAAAAACCTTTTAAATTCACTTCTCTCTGTGGTCTGCATGTGTAGATGAGAAGATTTGGAGCTGCTCTCCATATCCACACATTATTTACAGTGTCAGTTGTATAGACTTTAATCTTTTATAACATCTTTTAATTATTAATGCTTTACTAAAGTAAAGTTTTGTTCCAATTCCATGACACAAACCAATTGTATGTAGTATATACTGTATACTTACCATTATAGTACACTGTTTGCAGTTAATATAAGAATACTAAACCATTTTATAATAACAGGAAACACTTTGTCAAACATCAACTAAACAGTGACTGACAAGAATGTCACTGCCAAACAGACCTCATGAGGAGAAAAGGTTTTTCCAAGACCGTGATATTTTATTTTTTGTTTTTTGAGCTGATTGAGCTGAAACTGTTTCTCCACTGTCAACAATTACAGTAGTGCAGGTTTTCAGCTGTAAGCATCTTCTGTTTACTTTGTTTACTGCATTGTAGGAGGATAGTGTCCATCAGCAGCACACTCAAATGCCAAATGCCTCTTTTTCAGTGTGTATTTAAGTTAGATTAGGGGCACAGTGTATGTCCCTGATGGAACAATTAAGATTTAAATCAAATGTAATGTAATTTAATAAGACCGCAGTTTGAGAATTTATTTCTGTTTTTCAGGTATTTAAATAGATGAAATGACCTCAGCCTTGTTTGTAGCCTAAGCACCTTAAAACAGGAACAGCTGTCTGATGCAGCGTGGTTATTAATGAATAGTATGGCAGCCTTGAGCTTTAAATCAGCCACCCTCAGACATCATTTACCAATATTATCTCTCTTTATGGCCATGCAAGACTCAAACAGAGAGATACAGAGGATACACGCTGTTTCCAATATTGTCACAGGCTGATATAGTAATATGCTCGGCTGGATATGTTTCTCTGTAAAGAGAGAATACCAGCGTTTCTGAAAGGTGAACAGTCTCTCGCCTTCTCTCCCACTTTTGAAATGTGACAGATAACATCCTCCCTAGTTCAAAACCAGAGAGACGAGGGTGTGGGGGTGAGGGGGTTTGCAAGCAGGCTGATTTCAAAGTTTTTTGAGGAACCGGCATTTCATCCAACTGGTGCTTTTTCTGATGTTGGGCTTCAAACAGCTCATTTTTTTCCTGTCATTTCATCTGTTTCTTCCTTTACCCGCCAAAACACCGCCTCCACCCCTCCAAAAAAAAAGGAAAACCTATTGTCATTGGAGCCTAGATTCATTTTAGATTAACGTTCACGTTTCTTTCTTTCTTGCATTACCTTCAAAGGACCTCCATTATGTTGCCAGCGATAAGGGCGAGGTGGTGCTAGCGGATGTGGCCAAGAGGAAAGCTAATGAAATCGAGGCTCAGGCCATCGCAGGCAACGGTAAGAAAATAATCATAATGTCCAACCAAAAAAACACCAAATGTGATTTGTTATTTCTCGTTTCTCACATCTGAAACAGGAGGTGGATACTTGATAACCTCTGTAACTCACCCACTCCGACACACTTTTCTGACATCTAACACCAGGCATTTTCTCAGGCTCTCACCCTCCTTTAATAGCACCAAGGAGAATTAAATCAGATCATGTTTGACAGAGAAATATTCATGTAAAACTCACACAACCTGTTGCCTTTTTTAAAGACAATATCATCTAAAGTAGTGATTAAAAGTGAGATAGTGAGTTTTGATTAAGTCTTTGCAAAATGAAATAGAAAGTGTAAAAAAAAAAAAAGTGACACTAACCTTAGACTAATCACTGCCAGCACAAAATCTATACTTGTTTTTCAATAACAGCCTGTGTTTTTGGATGTAGATGGTTCTAGGTGAAGATTTTATCCCCCAATTTAATAGAAAGATAAATATTATATATCTGATATTAAAGATTCTGAGAAACAAAGTCTTTAATATAAGACTAATGAACGACATTACACAGAAGGTTTTTTTAGGAACCAGCAAGAGCCAGCGAAGGCCCAGTTTTTTGGCGTTACTTTAGGCTGTGCTGCTGCCCTTTGACAAAAACTCCCAAAAGCACATACCAGAGGGGATCAAGCCGAGTTCCTCATTACACACACACACACACACACACACACATACACACACAATTCCTCACAGAGGCTTTTAGGGCCAACGGGTGAGCAGAAAACATTCAAATTTGTGAGGGAACTAGATGAACATGTCTGATGAGTCCTTCATTGGTGCTTAAAACACACCAGAAGGCTGTTTTTGTGTGTGTGTGTGTGTGTGTGTGTGTGTGTGTGTGTGTGTGTGTGTGTGTGTGTGTGTACTCACAGACAACCAAATGAGGCGAGAGAGGTATTTAACTCCACTGTATAAGGTCAAACCCCCAAGGCTGAGTGTCTGTGTGTCTGTTGGTGAATGAAAATGAGCATTTGTGTAACTGTGAGGCCTGTTTGCATGCTACTTCTCTTTTTTCCCTAATGTGATGCGCAACACGCACACTCCTCCTCATAAGCCTCTTAATTATGTCCTCGATGATTTACCTCTATCACCTGCAGCATGTCCTATCCTTGGACAACAGCACTGCAGAGAAAGATGGAGGAGGGGACAGAGGAGAGAAAGAAAAAGGAGGGATGACAGCGGGAAAAGAATAAAGAGAGGACAAAACTGAAGAGGGGGAGGAAGAAATGCAGTTGGAAGGGAGGTGGAATGAAAGGATAAAATTAGCAAATTGGGAAAGGGTGGGAGGTGAAGGAGAGAAAAATAAATGAATTGGGAAAAGGAAAAATGAAAGAAGAATATCAATGAGTAAAGAAAATTGACCACATTAAAAACTCCCATTGCAGACTATGTTCAAAAATAATTCAAAAGTGTCATTCCTGATACTTTGTACAGTCAAACTTTAGCATTCTCTGTCAACAAGATGCAGAAGAATTCAGTCAAGAAAGGGTATGAAGTGATCAGCTTCATTTGAGCCACCGCCAATCCTTGGAATCACCTCGGTACATCTCTAATTAGCATGCAGTTTGAATGACCTCCTCCTCATGATATCATATTGTGAATGCTAAATAAAAAATAATTATAATAGATATGGATGTAGTTAGCATCACTATGTAAATAGTGGCAAATGCTTTTTAACTAACAACCCTTAAATATCCAGAAGAAAAAAAAGATTAATACAAATCTGGAAAAATGAAATGATATATAGATAGTTCCCTGTCTTTCACACACACTCACACAGACACGTCACATGCACTTGAGCCATTAGCACGTTACATGAGAGATGTTTTGACTGAGTTTGGAGACACACAGACCAGGAGGATACTGACACTGTCAGAAGTGATGACGGTTAAACTGATGCCTCTCTTTAAGTGTGTGTGTGTGTGTGTGTGTGTGTGTGTGTGTGTGTGTGTGTGTGTGAGTGTGTGTGCGTGTGCTATACACTTGTGTGTCAACATTCAGACAGAGCATATTAACAGAGCAGAAAAGCCAGGTCATAAATAATGAGTGACTTGCTTCAAGCAGAGGGCTCCAGTGAACAGGTGTCTCACTTTACACACACACATGCACACATGCACATGCATACAAAGCCACTGACATGGTCGTCACACACCACCAGGATCAGCTGCGGCTCTCAAGAACACACACACATGTATGAGCATGTCAAGTTATGCAAACATACATGCGTATTTACTGGTTTACATATATTTATCAGCATGTATATGTTCATAAACCAGGAGCTGTGGAGGATTAACAGACTGGGCGGGAAGCAGAGTGGTGGAAGGTAGCTCAGTACATTTATTCAATTATTACACTCAAGTAGTTGTACTTTACTTGAGTGTGTCAGTTGTTAATCTATATTTTGCTACATTTCAGCAGGAAATAATGCTACTTTTTATTTCAAAAGTTTTAGTTATCCTGTTACTTTTCAGATTAAGATTTTACTTAACAAAACATACAAATCTGTATAGCATTACAAAATAATGCTGCACAAATTTGTATATACAGACCCTGATTTTGTTTTCTTTCCTACCCCAACAATCATGTCACGACCCTTCAGATTTACCGGAAGGGCCTAGTACATTAAGTACATTTTACACAGCTGTAGTGATAATTTTACTTAAGTAAGGGTCTGAATACTTTCTTCACCAAACAGCATCAATGTCATAATAAAATAAATAAATGGTTGTATTTTTTGTCTTTACAATTGGATTTCATCCATTACAAACCCAGAGGCTTATAAAACATTGCTCTTAAAAGCCAGATAAGCAAATAAAAAATGAATATGTTCTCTGATAATTATTTCCTCTGTGATGTTATGTGTGCATCACACAAGTAAGTCAGTATCGGCCTTAAGACTCAGTAGAGATTTCACTACCAACCTACAGTTATTGACAGGATGATACCTGCTGTTGAAATACAAAGAGCATCTACAGCTATGTTCGGTTGTCTCTTCATTACATGGTGAACTTTCAGATTTAATTACAGCTTATAACTGGGGTAGTGCCTCCGTCTGTTTGAACACATAAAGCCTTCCACATAGACTTTAAACACAAGTTCCCACGATGCAGCTATAGCAACCTTTAGCCCAGACCAACAAATATTATGTTTGAACACACACACGAGACAGAAATTTGTTTGTTCTCCGTCATAGTCACACACTGCAGATCAAATTCGGAATGGCCCTCGGAGACATATGTGTTTGTGTAAATATGTGTACCATATGTGTGCAGTTGGGTGTGATGTGTGATATGGGAGGGGGTGGGGCATGTCAAACTGGGTGCTGCATCAACCAACCACTTGTAGTAATCAGTTGTTAAACAGAAAAGCTTGTTTTGTTCATGTAAAGCAGGTGTTCCCTACAGCGACCTCAGAGACCCAACACGTGAGGATATTTTACTGCACAAACACTGAATGACCTATATCAGGTCAACTTCTTGTTATAAAGGCAAATACACACATTTACTGCACATGGGCACATACAAACTCAAACATACATTATGTTTCACACTCTGAAATTAGTTGTTAAGATATTTCACCACTGTGTTAAGCTGCTTGCAGCACTGGGGCTTATTAAAATTTGCTGTGTAATTACCTAATAATGACAGTAACCTAAAAACTGGCACCTAACTTACAGTAGTTCCTTTAAACCTGCATTTATACCCACATAAAATCATATTAAGAAAAGCATGAGCTTGTATTGTACCAACACAGCTTATGACAATTTTTCTCCCTCTCTGTGGGTGCAAAAGTGCCCATAATCACAGAGAGGAATGTCCTCCAGGGTACTTTGCTTTATTCAAGTTTTATACAAGCAATGTGTTTAGTTTTGCAATTAGTCTTCCAGTGAAGTGAGATAATGCAACTTTATTTCAATTCACTTTATTTCATTAGTTTAAGACACTAGCTTATATAGGTTAAGATTGCTAGTATCATGTTTTTTCTTTGTAACCCTTACATGAAAATATTGAAAAAGCAGAGCTCCTTTACACTGATCCCCGGCTTAAAAGCTGAAAGAAGCACAGAGGTTGGTTTGAGATGTTTTGCGTTAACTTGTTTACATGTATTTTTTTTCTTGTCTGCTCCCAAAACGCCTCCAAACAGGAACTGGAGCAACCAAACCTCTTGCTTGACGCACAGGTCTGCACAAAGCGTTGGGAGGTGTGCGTGTAGGCTCCTCTGCAAGGCTTTGCCACCTACGATTACCCATAACACCCTTTGCTGAGATGTGTACCATAAGTGTGTGCTGGCAGAGGCCTAATTCCAGCTTAAAGCAATATTATGCACCTATTTTACCCTAAAATAACAGCTACAAAATCAGTTTTATGGTACACTGACTTGTAATGGGGAGATTGGTACCGCTGTTATTCCCACTTCACGTCCCAAATGCATGTTCTTGCACCTGACTTTGGTGAGGGAGTAAGATCTCCTCAGAGAAATATGTTAAATCCATGAAAATACACCATTTGGCTGTGTTCACTGCTTAGACTGCAGAGCCCAAAAGAATTAATTACAGCTCGTGTTTGCGGAGGCCGCTGTTGATCAGCAAAGTTGCATTATGTTGCTTTAAATCAATGGATGAGGATATACAGGTGGGAACTTGGAGTAGTGCGGCTGCTTCCTTTGCATGGAAAGGAGCTTGTTGAGATGATTGATGCAACTGATCAGGAACCCGGCTGGAGATGGTCATTTAATATCCCACCTGGCTTGTTATCTGCCAGGAAGAGTGGGAGAATACGACTCTGGATGTCTGAGTTTCTTCGTTTAACCTGTGGCAGAAGATGGACTGAACGAGGAATGCATGCCCTCATGTTCGCACAGTTTGACATTTTCACAGTAAACTCAGCCTTTCAGTAGTTTGGGATATGACATGTTAACTAGTAAACTTTAGAGATACTGGTAGACAGATTATATTAGTTTGAACAGAGCCAGGCCATCTGTTCTCCCCTGTCTCCAGTCTTTGTGCTAAGCTAAATTAGCCAGCTGCTAGTTGCCACTTCCTAATTAGCATTCAGACAGGAGAGAGGTATCAATCTTTTCACCATCTCATTCAAAATATCAAAGTTTTCCTTTAACTCACATCAGTGGTTTAGTTTGGTCCTCAGGACTCAGACCTCTGCTGGTTGCGATTGGACCCATTTAATTTGAAGTCTTATTATTAAATTAACTGACAGGTAGGACAGAAAACCAGCCAGCTGTTCTAGGCCATCGCCACCCTGGTTTATCACATTTCACTTTGAGTAAATTGTTGAAAAAGCCTGATTTGCATTTGAAAGAAGAAACACTGGAAAGAGGAGCACATCTCCTGCTATTGTCTGAATGATTTTTCACTTGTTTTCTAAAAAATGACTCAATACCAGACCGTGTGGTTCTCTGAGGTGGATGTCTTTTACCAGCGTCAGTCTTGGACTTGGAATCAGATTGGGCAGAGCCACCGTATTTCAATGCACCTCTTCTCGTATTTTATGTGTATCCATTATAAACCCTGATAAACACAGATTCTGCTGTTGCGTGTACACACACATGCACATGAACACAATAGAGAACACACATTTCAGCTTAGAAATGGTCCCTTTTATAACAGCATTGGAAATCGCTTGTAGCTGTCTGGCTGACAAGTGTGTTGATTTGGATAGATACGGCATTGTGAGAGGCAGAGTAGCGAACAAGTGCGAGGGAAGGCCTCTTTCTCTTCCTCTCTATCTCCTTTTCTTTTGAGGAGCGTTTTGCCAAGAGGAGAAGCCAAGTTGGTTGCCTGATCGTTCTGTCTCCCCCTCACAAAGGCTGATGTGACTGTAGGGCCTTTGAATGGGCAAAGAGACAAGAGCTTTATCTGAAGATCCACTTCTCCACCTCCTCTCTCTCTCTCTCTCTCTCTTTCTCTTTTCTTGGTTGTTACGATAAAAGCCTGTTAGCTCCGGTGTGTGTTGAAGAAACGCAGCATTTGTTTCTGTTCTCCCTCTCGGCTCTGTTTGTTGCTGTGTTCACACATCCTCCATCAGTGTTTTACTCCTCGTATCAATTCAGAAACTTTACTGAAATAACATGTTTATCAGAAAACATACAACATACACATACTCACTTACAAATGGCCCATTTACACAAACCATACAGAGATGATAAATTACAAGATTTAGAAACATACAATAGATGGGAATCTGATAAAATATCTTAACATTATAACTGTACAAAGTAAATTTACTGTGTCTTATTAATACTGATCAACAGAAAAAGATTCTTCAGTGTCAACATGAAAACAGAAAAAAAAGTAAATTTGACAGACCGAAATCATAACTTGTGGAGCTAGTTAGTTTTTCAAGTCTGGGTCCTTCTTTCATTTCATCCTCAGACAAATGACAACTGTTGCTCTTGCTCATCCTTATCCCTCTCTGTGTTTGCCTGTTTTGTAGAGGATCCTCTGAGAGGCAGGAATGGTGTGTGTGGATCCCGCCTCGGCGATGGACATACCGAGAGGAACCAAAGTTCAGTAGGACCGCTGTACTCGGGCACTCCCTCTACACAGTGAGTTGCACGTACTGTTTGTGTGTGTCTGTGTGTGTTTACACTTGCACTGTGTCTGGGTTCATTTTTTCATTATTACTGATACACAAAATGAATACATGGGTGCAGCAGAAACAAGTTGTGAACACAACATTCACATATTATCTTTCAAGCGGTTATGATGAACTTGTTAGCAAATAGCTGCTTCCTTAAACACTCAGCTGATACAAAACAATGTTAGCATTCATTTGGAGGTGTGTTTCTGTGTTGTTGTTGTCTGTGCTTAGGCTTGTTTTCGGGAATATCTGACTCTTTAGCTGCTAAATGCTCCATTATGTTCACCAGCTAATTGCTAACTTTGTCCATCCGCTGTTTGGTGCGGAGCAGGTAATGGACAGTGTGGTTTTAGAGCAGAAGGGAGCTGCAGATTCAGGTTCATCACTAAGACATATATTCACATTGTCTCTTGATTATGTTAAAATAATGATCGTAGTCACTAAGAATAAATAAATAAAAACACAATATTTAGTTCCGCTCACTATAAATAAGGTCTCCAGACTCATTTTGTGTGTGGAGGATTCAGTTTTCTTACTTTCAGTCATACATGTCCTCTCCCATGGCGATTCACCATTGTCTGTACATGAATTGTATGAGAGTGTCTGTGGCCAAATGACCCAGCTGCAGCCTTAAAGCCTTCACTCCCAGTGACATTTCAAATGTCAAAGCCACATCAGTTCCGGGTCTTACGCTTCTAGCGATCCCAACGCTGAACCCGGAGCCACATTTAAAACGCCACCGGAGTCCATTTTCACCACGGTTCAGTCTCTGGTGTGCAGACCAAAACTCACTGTTTCAGAGTGATTTGTTCAGTACACTCGTCTACTTGAATGATGTGTTGAAAGAGTGTGACTAAAGACACACTGAAAGCATCCCTCTCTTTGTCCCTTCCTGTCTCACACACACACACACACACACGCGCACGTACGCAAACAGATACATACAAATATAGCCATCCATGTCTCTATTATTGTAGGATGGGTGGTGGGGGGGAAGTGATGGAGGGGCATTCCTTGTCATACCCCAACTAACATATTGGAGTATTTATGTGGGATTTGTGTGCATTAGATAAAAAAGGCGCTCTTGTTCTTTTCATCCTCATAGGCTTTTCATGGCTGTTTGACTGTAACACTGATGACTCTCTGCAACCCCCCTCCCACCCCTCCACTCTGCGTTTCTCTAAGCCCCCTCCATCCATCCCAAATCCCTTCCTATCGGCCAATTTAAACAAGCTGGGTCCAGAGAGAGAGGGGGGAAGAGACAGAGAGAGATGCTCTGGCCTAAGCTCTTTTTAAAAACAGTAAAAGGAACGAGAAGAGAAAAAAAGAGCGGTAAAGAGGGTTAGGGCGATTTGGCAGCCAAAAGCCCGGTCGTACTACCCCAGGTCTTCCCCTGCACTACTGACAGAGGCTAAGAAAGCAGATCCCCAAACCTCCCCAAAGATAATGGCCACGGAGAGAAAGAGACAAAAGCCCCTGCCTTTTTTATTGCAGTTTCCCCCCTTCCTTTAGAACAATTTTTATATTGAACCCCCCCCCCCCCTTTTTTTTGTAATCTGGTCTCTGATGAAGTTTCATTGTTTCTCATGTGAAGCCAATGACAGCTTAGCCGAGATGGAGTAGGGGAGGCATTATAGCGCGGGCGTTCTCCCGTTTGGCTCGCTGAGAAAAGAGCAGAGAAAGAGAGGGAGGCGAGCACAATGGCAGTTTGGGGGCTCCTCGCCGATTCCCGCATTTCCCCAAATCCGACTCCGTGTGTAGAGAAATGAGAGAGAACGAGACAGGAATCTGGGAAGCATCCCAATGTTCCTTTGATGGCTGTTGGCCCCTCTTGCTTATCACGTACTCCTCTGTCAGTGGAGTAAAGAGAATGGAGGCTATTTTTATTTTTGTTTAGTGGAGGCCGAAGTTAATGTGAGGCTAGTGAGGAGTGACAGGGAGCCAAGCGTTTACATTTGACAATTTAATTTCCAGTTTTAATGAATCTGTGTAAAGGGAGAGGTTCAGTATCTGGCTGCATGTGACAGGTGAGAGGACAGTTTATTGAACCAGATCCTGAAGCAAGAGCACAACGGCTACACTTTTATAATGGTTTTCCAATATGTTGAAGTTAGGACTATTGATTAATGAAAATAAGATATGTGCTATGTCAAGAGTAAGTTTGTAAAACCTGCAAAGAAATCGACCTCACACCACCCAGAATAACCACAAATAATGAAATGACTATTGAGTGTACATACAGGCACTATATGTATATAGTGAGAGAAGACTTGCATATAACCAATTATCCACTGACAGTAGAAAAGCAGTGAATGTTGAGGTTACCTTTCATTTTGATAAAAACAACTCCTGGAAGGCAGCAAACATCCCAAACTGACAATGATACAAACAAGTTTTAAAAGTGTTTATCAGAGAGAAGCTGGTTCATGTGTGGCTACTCCACCGTAAAGTAAATTTTCAGTTCTGTGCTGTGTTTCATGGATGTATTTTAACATTTAATCTTTAAACAAAATGCAACAGATGTAACTCAGTTTTCTCTTTGTTCTGTAGCGCTGATGGAAGAGCCAGTCAGAGGAGATTACAAGCAGAGAGCGTACATGTGACCATGAGCCCAGATGTGTTCAGCACACTGAGACAAACAGGTCTGTCTGTCAGTCATACTTCTAGTATCTGTATCTCTGTGTTTTTGTTGTGTCTGTGTGAGAAGAGTTATCTAATGCTGGAGAATCACAAGAATTTAAAAAAGCAGCAGTTTACCTAGAGATTACCGAGCGCTGCATCCACACCGATTTTTAGGGTGAATTCATAAACAAGACAAATGTAGACGTCTGTTCATGTATCCCTAGATGCATCAGAAACATCAACATCTTTCTTCATATATCTTATATATTTATATGTATCAGATAGATATATAGAGATTTGACTTGATTGATTAATTAATTGAGTTATTCAGTGGTATAAACAGCGTACAAGTAGATTAACATAAAAATTTTTCCACTGCCGTTTTTTTTATCAACCATCATAATAAACCAAAAGCCACTCACAGCTGTGGAAAAGCTGTTTTCTTTTCCTCATGATTTCATCCTTGTGGCTGGAATTAATTTGCTTTCAATAATCCAGATTTTATGATAAAACACCAGCCTAATTTTTAACCCTCACACATGCCCTAACAGCTCATAATGTTCAGCACGTCTGTTTCAGGGCCACGTTTTATGCCCTGCAACAATTCTCCGGTGACATTCAGCCTGTTTTATTCTCTAAACATAGCCTGAGTGCTCTGCTCTCTCAGTCTCAGATGTCTGAGATGACTAACTGGTCATTTAGGAAAAACACCCATTAAGAAAACATCACTTCTTCTTCTTCACTTCCTCCTTTCCTCCTTCCTGCTCTCTCCATTTTAATAATTCCATTTTTTGGGTTATTAGCAATTGTCTCGGTACCAAATCGCTCTGTCATTTGATAATCCGGACTGTAGGCTATTGAGGGGAATTTGCATCAGCGTTTTAAATATCTGTATAAGGCACGCTGGGGTTTTAATGTCAATCATAACCTTATTAACGCAGGGCTCAGAGCGAGAGAGATCGCCATGAGTGACAACGGTTTACTACATTTGTTAAAACCCAGAAAAGGCGACGTGTCCGACCTACTGAGTGAGCATGTAACCTGTTCAGGCATTCAGCTGTGTGTGCTGTCTGTGTCTGTTTATGTGCTGTAGGGCTGTCGTGTGTGATTATGCATGTCTAATGTTTGGTTGTTGTACTTGGTTAATGTGTCATGGCTGGTTTACTGGAACATCTTCCAACATCTTCTGTCGTTTCATTTTGTTCTGCAGGAAGCAGAGAAGGTGACAGAGACGGTGTCAGTGTAAGTTGATTGGCTGAAAATTGATTTTTATTTTCATTTCTATTGACAGAATTCATAAGGCTGTATCAGGTCTCTCTTTGGATCTGGTGAAAAAGTTCTAGAGTCATTTTCAGTCATTTAGAGTTCATAATCAGTAGTGTAGTAGTGTATTCATAGCAGTATACTACAGTACAGTGGTTCCCAATCTGAGAAAAAGCATTTAAAAGCACAATATAAACATGTAATGAGAGGTTTATAACACACTATAATGTAGTTATAAGCAGATTCAAGGACAATTCAAGTGGTTATGATTATTGTACAGTGATTAATGTACAGTAATTGTTAACATTCATAATTTGACTTATTTTACACTCATTTGCAACTTTATTAGACCTGTACAGTACAATGTAATTCAATACAACTGTTCTGCCAAGTCAACTTTTATGATACCCATAATGTTCAGTTTATTTCATGGACATTTCAAATTTAATTATATATTTTAGCATTGTGGTCATAGTTAGTGATGCTGTTGTATTATATTCAGAGGTGTTTCTAATATTCTGCCCTCCTCATGTATATAAATGTGAGGACAAAACATTAGAAACACTTATCAGTACAATGTGGTCCAGTACAACACCACCTTTAACTATGAGCTGAATTATTAGTTGTTTTTCTGTGTTGGTCAATGCAAATTTCAAGTGTGAAGGTGAGTCTATAAAAGAGCAAAGTGTTACTGAAAAGGAAAATTCAGATTATTATCAAGCCCCTGAGGGCACTTAAAAGTAAAGTAATCAATAGTGCAAATCCAGGTCACATAAGACTATGAGTCCTGTACTTGAATTTACCGTAATAACTGTTCAGGTTTGTAAAACATCAGCATTTCTGTTTGTTCTGTTTCTCAGGAAGAAGACGACACTGACATGCTTCATGTAGTCCATTTAGGAATGGTTTGAAAAAACGAACTGAGAGACAATAAGAGGCACTACATTAACTCCAGTGGGAAACTGGAGAAATGCCACAACATCTCATAAATAACAGGCTCTTTTGTCAATATTTTTATATGCTGAGTAGTTACTTACCTGTAATGTGTGGGGATCTCAGAATCCTTATGCACGCGCACACACACACACACACACGAGTGTTGTTTTGTATTGTCAGCTTTCGTAGCGAGACTGAAAAACAGTGTTTGCTAAACCAGAAGCCTTTATTTTTTTAGACTTGTCATATTATATCTGTAAAATTTCAGCCCTGTCAAAAACACTGAACAGCTCCACAGCTGTGAATTGAGGTTATTTTCTGTCTTAGTGAAGTCTAAACCACATGAACCTTAGAAGAAAACAGTTATACCCGGCTCTGCCTTTAAAAACATGACAGAAAATGTTTAAAACCTTGTCATTAATCAGCCTGAAAAAATGAAGACTTCTATTATACTTCCATCACCACTGATATTGAATGTTTCAGGCTTCCTCTGTGTGTGTGTGTGTGTGTGTGTGCTGTGTAGATGTGTGTGTGTGTGTGTGCGCGCATGTTTGTGTGTGTGTGTGTTGGCCGAGATTACGGGCCACAGTTTTATTCATGAATAGAAGCCAACCAGCGACTTTAAAGCATCGCGCGGAGCCCCTTTCCTGAACAGCAGCCATAGCCGTGTCAGAGCTGTCGACGCGCTGCGCTCACCGACTAATCTGACAGCGCCGCGCGAGCCCTAATCCCTCACTGTATCGTAATCTATTTACTTTGCATTCTAAGAGGATTTCCACCAAAAAATATACAAGAAGCGATGTTGGAAATGGACAGAAGATCAGCAAGGATGCTTTTCTGCTCCTTTTTTTGTTTTTGTTTTTTTTGTTTTGTTAGCTTTAAAAAAAATCATTGTATGTTTTTTGGGGAGTCAATCCCCTGCGAGAGGGATGGGTGAAAGGAATTACATTTCTGACTGATACTAATACTTCTCTTATGCAAACATCAAAATGTTATATTTCCCTTCTGATGATACAGTCACACTGCAGAGGCTGCTGGAGATAAGTGGCATCTGTCGTTGCCTTTAGTGCATCTCTTGACACGTTCATAATTTACAAACCAAGGCTGCATTATCTCCTGATTGTTTGACTTGACAGCTTCAATAAAAGCTGCAAAATTGCTTAACAGGCGAGCATGAGTTCCTCCCATCTCTCTGATGGCCTACACAGTAGCCTTTTTTGACATGCAAACAGTGAAATCTCCTGTTTCATAATACAGAAAACAAAGTACAAGACCAAATGCTCTCCTCAGTTACCCTTTAAGCAATTATGTCAGCTTTGTGAAATCATAAATACTTCTGCTTCATTTAAAATGTGGCCAGCAGCTCTATTGTAAAACAGCGCCTCGTGCTCAAATCTTTGCCATCCGAGATGACTCGCAGAGATAGGCTTATTAGTGGTATTAACATACTGTGCAGCGTGCTGGAGCTGTGAAACGGCCTTGTTAACATTTGGAAATGAATCAAGCCTCCAGCACTTGCTATTATCCAGGTTATCTGTTTTTTTTCCTCCTCTGTGCAACAGCTGTGCAGTGTTTCTGCAGAGGCCTTATCACATCTAATGATGGTGGATCTGTGATTGGACTGATAATGTTTCCCCTCAGGGGCCAGTTGTATGTTTTATAGGTTTGTTTCACTCATCTCCACAAGTCAGATCCCTAAAACATTGTAGACAAAAAATGTCAGGACCATTAAAGACGGCAAAGAGACAAAATTACTTACAACTGAGAGTAATTAGAGGAACCTAATTCCCAGGAAAAATTACAGAATAGGGTTTAGTTTCTCTTCGTTATCGGTTTTCAGGTCCGTGAATGAGATGTACTTTACATACAGATCAAACTACAATTGTTTCATCAGGAAAACTGCTTAATAACAGTGCAACATATCTGCACTGAATGTCTGTGTTTAGCCTCTAAGACAAAAAGCATTATATTTTGATACTCTATGATTAAAACAACCTGTTTTTGCCTCAGATTAACCTCCAAGCACAAGGACAGACAGACAGAAGTTAAGATGAATGTTATATTTGTGTTTAACTTTTGGTCAAACATCCCTAACCTGGTAAGACTCTACTTTAAGACACTGTATTTAAAATTTCAAGTGTTTATTATTGTAGAGTATTTGTCAGCAATTATAGCTCCTCTTATGAAGACATATTATTACAACTATTATTGAATTTTATTATATTGTGATTCATTATGTGTTCATACAGCAGCCTCCACTTCTTGGTGTTCACAGGAGGAGTTATAATTGTTAACAAATACATTGATTAACATTTGCAACTTCATTATAGTGAATCTCAGAGACCTCACATTTAAATGCCATGGATTTTCATCTGCTCTTTATCAATAACTGGTGTAGTTTTTACACAGGACTATGCTCAGATATCCTCAGAATATTCCCAGGTGTAACAGGGAGTTTATCCTCTCATTAGTCTAATTAACCCCGTGGATAAGTAACATTGTGACGTAGAATAACACACTGAACATTTCCACCTTTAAGTGATTTTTTGGCAAGCAAAAGAAATATATATTTGTTCCTGTGTAGTCCATATGACATAAAAGAACATGAAATATTTCCTTATTATTATAATAATTAAACTTATTTTGTTGTATTAACAATGCTCTGTAGTCATCTCTATGTTTGTCCCCTTCATCAAATGTGCAAGTCCAGTTAAGGTAAGAGATCCCACTTCAATACTTTTCTATATATTGGGTTTTAATAAGGTTTAGGATTTTTTTTTTTTTTTTTTTTTTTTTTGATGGGGAAATACATCAGTTTTCAGTTGTTAATGTTATTTTTACACACACTGCACATTCAGTGAGGAGTAAAGCCAACTTTAACACATCTTCTGTAGAGTTAGCTTCACTAAAATCTTCTAATCAGCTTTCTTTTTTAGGGGAAAATGTTATTTCCTTTTCCCTACAGACAACGACTGCTGTGATTGCTTCTGTGTGTTTTAAAGGTTAAACATCACAAGTAGGGTTTGGATTTTGTACAATAATAACACTGCATGCTCTCTTAAATGTTACACATCAGTCAACTTTTCAGCAGACAGGTGCTGCCATCATTGCTGCCCCCTGGCTCCATACTTGGAGAGAAATTTGTCATTGAAGAACAAACTAAATGAAAAAGGAAATGTGGCCAACGCGTCAGGCAGCAGTCTGTTGACACATGGACACAACTTTGTCGGTGGGAAACACTAAAGCCTGCGGGCCAACAAGCCTCCATTAAGCTTTCCCAGGACTGGAGGGCTGCAGGGAAAAGACAAGTTGTGACTTGGGACGAGGAACTGGTGCATCTTTTCCAGATGAGATAATATGAGCCATCTTCAAATACCTTTCCACTCCATCCCTCCTTACCCTGGTGCAACTAATTCACAAGGAAGGAAACAGGGAAGTGAGGAGGTCATCAGGAAGACAGGAAGAAAAAATGCAGTGGTCATCTGAAGTTAAATATGTATGGAGTCTTTCTGTCTAGTAAAACAGACAGAGGCGAAGTCTGTACTGAGCTGCTCTCTAGGAGTTTGGCCAACTGATCACCTCATATAGAAACTTTTGTCCATGTCAGTGTTTCAAAGCAGATGGCTCTGGTTAGTGAGCACTTACGCAGGTAATGTTAGTGATTAGCATAATTAGCATAACATTAGATAAACCTCTCAGTGCTCTGCTGTTTTTATTATTTTCAACTAGTCTGGTGGGATGGCTGTGTCAGTGTGTTGGTCCAATACTGTGATACAGACTAAAATATCTCAACAACTACTGGATGGATTGCTATGAAATTTCGTGCTGATAATCATGAACCTCAAACGATACATGGTACTAACTTTGGTGATCCTCTGACTTTGCATCTATCGCCATCATTAGGTCAAATTTTTCATTTGTCCAATACTTTTATGACCAAATACCTGCAAATGTAATGACATTCCCATCAGCCTCAGCTGTACTCTGTGTTTAGTGCCAATTAGTATTTGATAACACGCAGCAAAATCTAGACCCTGAAACCAGCAAATATACCAAGGCATTTTTGCTGAAAAAATTAATTACTGAATTACTGAAATGATTAATCAATGATCAAAAAGCTGGTGATTGATTAACTGTTGAAGCTGCACTGATGTTAGCATTCAAGACACTGTTGTACCTAGCTACAGCCTCACTGAACTGCTAGCACATCTAGAGACATTTATTCTTGTTTTATTTCATAGCCTGTAGATTTATTAATTCTAACAAAGCAAAAACTCAGCTCTCATTATAATTTACAGATCACTAAAGTAAAAACTTTGTTATGTGGCTGACTTTGTTCACTTTTCTGCCACTGATACTGGTACTTTGTCGTTAAGTGTGTATTTTCTAGAATTCATTTATTCTTTATTTCGATTTTAACTAGGCTGACAGGTTTAGACGCTAAATTTAAAATCAGCTAATCATCCAGCTGCAAAACTGAAAAAGATTCTTATTGTTTCACTTGTAGGGAAATGGTTTGTACGTATTATCAAAAACAGTGACCAGAGGTAACCAATGGGCCAAATTTCCCAAAAGTCAGTGGACGCCCTTTAACTCTAATAACTGTGTGGAAATACTTAATCAGAACTGTGAGTGTCACCAATATAAATGAAAGGAAGGAATGCGATGCCACAGAAAGACGCTGTGTCGTCCTGGCCGTGTCGTCTACTCAACTAAACCTACAGTATCCAAACCCATGAGGAATTTCATGAATGCTCCCCGTTCCTCGTGTCATAGGGGTGACTAAGCTTCTCGCACTCCACCAGCTCGACTATGCTGGCCACCTGGACTCAACTGTGAAATCCCCTTCACAGAAACCAACATCACCCTTGCCTTCTTTGAGTTTGGATGACTAATTCAAGAGGTTGTTGGTTGTTGGTTGGGACTTTACTGGTTTTCGAGACAAACCTGTGTATGTCAGGGCAGAAAAAAATTACAAAGCTGCAGCTACTAGTTTCATGTGCCCAGACTTGATATTAAACAAAACAAGATGCAAGAATAAAAAGAAAAAAACGAAGGCCCTTCCTCACAAAGCAGAGAAACCGGAGACGGTGGCCCGGACTACACCCACGTTGGTGTACGGTTGACCCCAGAGTAACCTCCCAGGTAAATATAATCCTCCTCTGTATCACCTCTCACTCCTCATGCCGGCCTATGAACACACCAGGATGCCAAGGTCTGGCGACAGTCGACAGCCAATGAAAGACAAGTGTCTGTTTTTTTTTTTTCCTTTCCTGCATGGAAATGGAAGACAAAAAACAGTCCCAGCATGCAGGCTGCTATCAGTGCATCTCCTGGTCCTTCGAATCATCTTCTCTCACACACACTTTGACTCATCGAGGCCTGCGAGGTCTGACAAACCAAATACTGGAGGATCAGTCCGGTTTCTGTCTCACACTGTTTTTTTTTAATCTGTCTTATCTGTCTGTCTTTGTTTCTCTAGATACAAATCGCAACCACTCATGCAAAGACAGTCCGGTATGGTTCCAGTTCATTTCCTGGACAAGTGTGAACAAAATGTCAACAGTTTCCACGCAGTCCGTCCACATTCACACACCTTCACTGGAGCAGGCGAGAGGCCAAAAGGTCAACGGACGTCAGACCCTGAGCTCAGGTTAAGCCAACACTGATCACACAAACACACATTCATTCACATAAGGGTTAAACTGATTGAAATTAAATATCAGTTATCAGTCAGCTGTGATGGACTTTTCCTTGAATGCAGCTGCAGGAAAACAGCTGGGAAATCCTGTGATAACATGGATTTCATAGTTAGTTGTTCATTTTTCAATCTTGGCTCCTATTTTTAATGCTTTAAACGTCCCTGTCAACGTTTAAGAGAGTTTTCCAGCGTTGCTATAATAACATTTTTGGTGAAATCACTAATTCTATGTAGTTTCTGGTAGGAGAACTGTCACATTTGAAGATTTATATTTGTTATGAGTCAATTTGCTTAAACAATATACAGTGACCTCAAAAATCCATGCTGGATGAACCCTGTTGTTGATCTAAAATGTACTCAAAACACTGTGATCACAAACAAAGGTGTGGAGACAAACTATTTGACTAGACAACATTGTCAACTTAATGTCTCCAAAAACATTTCCCAGGTTAAAGAAGGATTTCTAGTTCTCGCTCCTCCCTCATTCATGAGGCCACAGCCTGTCACTGCAGTTCAGACGAGGCTATGATGGAGATAATTTGGCTTTAATGTGTTTTGTTTTTCTGCTGTTGATCAGATGAGAAAAACAAAACCTGCTGAGTCTTCAGTCAATTGTGCTTAAGCTGCATTCATTACATCTGTCCTTATTCTATAATCATTTTCACTTTGACAGACTATTTATTATGTTTGTACAGTATGTTCAAATTGGTTCATCTGTCTAGTTTTAGAGCTACTTCTGGTAGAGGTAAATTAGAAGTATTATGTGTTTGTTTGATAGTCTTGCACAGTAACCCTAACTATATTAATATTATAGCTAATGTTTGGCATAAATCACCAAAATAAACAAAAAACAAAGTGTTATGTAAAGAAAAACACTGACTTGATTAATTAAATTAGTTTTCATTTTGTTTTTTCCTTTTCTAAACATGGAATTCTTTACACTAACTTGAATTTAAGCTTTTAAGAGTTTGTTTTTGATTCTATTTTCATTAAAATTTTACTGAATCCCATAATAAAACTACCAACAGCTGAAGCAGCAAGATAATAAATTAGAATGAATAAACTCTTGACTTATAGACACTGAAAAAAAATGTTTAGACGTCAGACAGGGACATTTTTCAAAAACATGTTTGATGACAAATACACTGCAAGAAAATGTTTGCTTTCTTAACAGCTGCAGGAAACTGCAGTGAGAGTGAACTGATATGCATGTTGAATATAAGTCCATCAGGCAGTAAAGACTGAACAGTTTGTCTTTGTATCAGGACACTGAGCTTCTCCTTGTTTTACCTGTAGTTTAATTTTTCCCGTCTTTAGGGGGAAACAAAGCGCGTCTCCTCTGTGTTAATCAACTAGATCTTTCCATTAGAGCCACTGACAGTCTGTAGGGTCAAGTATTTTTAGTTTACTTTAAATGCGGAGGCCATAACGTTTTTCATCCCTGTTTTTTCGGCCTTTCTCATACTCCAAACCCTCTAAAGCAGGAAATTCGTCAGGGTGAAAATCTGAGTTGCCTTTTGTTCTCTCTCTTTAATTTATATTTTCTGCTGTTAAGTGAATAAACTCGTGTCCTGAAGGCTGCAGAGAAACGCGTCGTGCGTTGGCTTAGAGGAAACATTAAATAAAGGATCTCTCCTCTTTTGTCAGAAACGCTTACGCCGCTCTTTTTTCCTTCTCATTTCTGTCGGTGTTTGAAGGTGAGCAGCTGTCTCATGTGGGACCTGTGGGCTCTCTCAAACTCCTTAAACAATCCCACAAGATTTGGTCGCAGCAAATGTTTGTTTGATGCAAATCCGAACAAATCCGCCGCTGTCGGTGGACACTCGCTGCGCTGTTTGCGCGTCTTGGCGCAAACATGTTTTAATGTCCTGGTCGGCAGATATTTATTCAGCTGCTGCGAGCTTCATTTACATAAAGAGAGAGAGAGAGAGAGAGAGAGAGAGAGAGAGGGCAGGCAGACAACACACGGCCTGACAGCAGCTGAACAGGCAGAGAGGCCTACAATATGTATCGATCAGGTTGATAATCTGATCAGGTTGATAGGAGAGATTATCGATGGCTTTCTGGGATGGGATTTAGGACAGTGGTTCCGAACATTTTTTAGCTTGTGACCCCTTGAAGAGAGACCTTTCAGATTCTTTCATTTGATTTGTTTAGAGGCTCGAGGATGTGAAATTATATCACTTTCGTGTAGCACCGTTTTCTCCCTCGCTTTCAGATCTTATTGATCGACTTCTGACGCCACAGTGCAGCGTTTCCCAAATGTTTTGTCCGGTTAACACTTAAAAACAAAAGAAACCTGCGACCCCTCCTCAAATCTCTCCATATTTACTTACATACTTCACGAGCAGCGAGCATTTCAAGCAAAGAGCATGTTTTTTTAACCTTCACAGACAGTTCAATCTGAATCTGTTTAGAGGCCTGAAGAGGTTAGACTAATATTAAATGAGCAAAAAAGCAGAATGTTTGTTTCTTCCTTTCTAACTTGTTAATCATCCCGAGACCCTTGTTATTATATAACAAAATTTACTTAATCAATTAATTGATTTCACTTTTCAAGCAAATATTCCAAAAATGTCTGATCTGAAATGTGCAGATGACTTATTTTCTCTGTTTTAAATGAATTCTCTTTGAAAGCAGATCATATGAAGATAAATCATTGGGCTAAGGAAAACTGATATGAGCATTTTTCACTATTTTCTGACTCTCTGGACAAAACTAATCAATTAATCGAGCAAATAATCAGCAGATAAACATTCAACTAAAATATTTGTCAGTTTCAGCCCTAATTAGAATAAATATGAGAGGCCGGGCATTAAATAAGCCACTAAAACTACAAGACAAACTTTCAACTTTCAGTCCGGTTGCTGTTTTCTTATTCGAAATGATTTGGAAAAACATCGCGTTTGTCTTAATTAAAACAGGAGGGTGCACACAACCTGCCCCCGCTCTGTCTTTTTTGGGGGGGTGGGGGGGTTTCTTTGCACAAGGACGGTGTTTTTTTTATTGGGGGCAATTAATTTGCATGAAATCTGTTTTGCTTTTTTATTGCCTCCTCTGCTCTCAGTGCGGCCTTCACTGGTTATAAAACATGCTCGTCCAAAACAACCTTGCCAGAGAACTGACGCAAAAGGAGGGTGTTGGTGGTGGGGTAAAAAATGTATATATATATATATATATATATATATATATATATATATATATATAAATTTTATTTTTTTTCTCCCTACCACCAACACCCCCCTTTTATAATGCGTTTATGCCTGCGAGCATGAACGCATTACACACACACACTTAGATCTGACCCCCTAACCTGGCCCCACCTACGTAATTACCGCATCAGAGGCAGTGAAATTCCTGCAGGTTATTTTGGAGAAACCAACTCAGGGCGCAGGAGTAATTATCACGCCATTACAGCGCTGCATTCAATTACGCCTCGATCAAATGTCTCCCGGCTCAATATTTAGGGCTTTTTAACGCCACAGTTTAAAAAGACACTTGGTCTCCCTAAAGCAAGGAGAGATGTTAGTGTTTCAATTTAAGACAGAGAGGATTAAACTGGTTGCTCTCTAAAATGGAAATGCGGGCCTACACGCGTTCACGGCTTGTATTAATTATGGACTAATTTGCATTTACCCCGTTATAATTAGGAGGGGAAAAAAAACTAAATCAACAAGCTT
This sequence comes from Lates calcarifer, assembly GCF_001640805.2. NCBI lineage: Eukaryota > Metazoa > Chordata > Actinopteri > Centropomidae > Lates > Lates calcarifer. The sequence goes on from NC_066848.1 coordinate 16,454,325, forward strand.
TTAAATAAAGTGTGACTAGTTCAAATGAGAGAAAACAAGAATCTTGAGTTCTGTAATTTGCTGGTGTACATGCATCTAAAAAAAGAAAAACTCGACTCCCTGTTGGGAATCAAGCTGAGACAGAATCCACTGTAGAAAAATAAATATGACTTAACGGATCTTTATTGGATGAACATGTATGTAAGGGTGGTCGCCTTAAAGATACATTCAACATCTCACTGTCATGTTGGAGCTATAAATCCATTTTTCCTCTCCAAAAAAATAATAAAAAAAATGCTTTGACTCCAATATCAAGCCAAGTGCTGCGGTTCAAACATGTCCAATAATCACGACAATGCCCAAGAGAGGAGGTCTGGTTTGAAAATGTAGAGGCTAGAATAATAATAATAATAATTATAATTATAATAATAATAATATCCAGAAAACAAAATGTAACCTGGACAAATGCCCAGAATAGTTCTGCATCTATATTTTTAGATTTAGAGTTTTTCCAAGACATTTTAAATTGCCAAAACGTATTCTTTTCTGAGTAAAACAATGTATATAAAAGCTGAACTTCATGGCCAATTTGTTCTCTTTGGAATATTTGGAAAGATTTACATATGTTTTTTTTCTTTTTTTCTCCCAAAGTGGTAATAAACAATTTCAAATTCGAAAAAACACCAACTAAACATGGTCACTGTAACTGACCCAAATACATATTTACATATTTCAGCTCCTCAACGCAGCTGACTAAAAATCTCTGTCATCCTAAAATAACAAATTTCAGAAATAAAAACTATACAGGATTTGATTGGGTTGGAGGTAAAGAGGGGCACTGCAGGCAGTTCCTGTTGGTGCACCAGAGGGGAAAATATTCCTCCCATCCAGAGAGCCAGAGAGCTGGTGGTAAAAGGAGTTTGGTCAAAATGACTTTTTTTTTGTTGTTGTTTTGAAAAACAGTTTGGTTTTGTTAAGGTCATCCAAGAGGGGGCGTCTTAAAAACCCATTCTATGTTGTCAGGAAACTGCTCCTGATGTTTTCTCTTCACAGGACTCGAGAGACTGTTTCTCTTCTTTTTTTTTTTATTTTTAATTTTTTAAAAGACGCGGAGGACGAGAGGGAGGAAAAAAAAACAAAGTCCGATTGCTGAGCATTCCTGCTGCTATCTTGTTATCTTATGGTTCATAAACTCTTTTTGTCTTTAAAAACAAGCAATAAGCTAATCTGGAAAATAAAAAGAAGAGGGAGCAGACGAGCAGGGAGGGAAGAAAAGCCTGATCACAAGACTTGGAACCTCCAGGAGGCCTGGTCTTTGTAGTCCAAGCAGTCTGTGGTGTTAAAGTTGAGCTTCCACGAGGAGGCTGCAGTCTGCTCTTTGTAATCCAGGCAGTCGGAGGAGTTGAAGGCCAGGCCAGAGCCGCCGTAGGCCTGGTGATGGTGGTGATGGTGGTGGTGGCCTGATGACTGGCTGATGTGGTGGTGCGGGTGGCCTGACATGGAGGAGGCTGTCATGGGGCTGAGCTGGTGGGGATGGTGGTGGGAGTGCATGGGGGCCAGGTAGGATCCGCAGTCCACGCCGCTGAAGTAAGAGCTGGAGGGGGCAGGGTAGCCCTGGCCGTAGCCCGGCGTCTGGTTGTAGGACATGGGGTAGGAAGTGGCGGCGGCAGCAGAGCCTGACATTGAACGCTGCATACAGGACGCGTTGGATGGGGGTCCGGGCTCGGGGAGTGGGGCCACAGCAGGAGCAGGAGCGTTTCCCGGGGAGATAGCTGGGCTCCAGATGGAGGAGACTGTGCTGATGGAGGTAGAGGTGCTGCTGAGCGCTGTTGGGCCTGTGTGATTGGTGGAGGAGGAGGAAGAGGAGGATGAGCCGGTGCTGGAGACGGCAGGAGGTGTGAACTGGCCAGCTGCTCTCGGATCCAGTGCTCTCCCGGGCTGGAGAAGACTTCTTCTTGGGCGGCCTGGCTTTGGCACTGCTGCCGCTCTGCTGCTGCTGGCGACACTTGGCCCTCCGGTTCTTGAACCACACCTACAACCGGGAACACCAGCCAGGAGTTAGCAACCATTCACACAAACAACCTCAGCATTGCATGAAAAAAAAAAATACTCCCAGGCCATGCTGGGAGTACATTATGGAAGAAAATTGGGGGTTATTAGCCATCAAGGTTCATTTCCACCACGGCCCCTTGGCTCGGACCAGCCAGGGGTCTAATTTCATACCTGGTAGACGGCTCTAAGATAACAGGCTATTGGGTTTCACCACACAGTAGGGTAACTCTAGAGCACCAAGAGGGTAGGATCATGTAGAGCATTTTGTTTCACACACACATTCTGAGAATAACTCAAATTGTGAGAGAGAGGCTTGCCTTGGTTTTCCCCTAATACCTTTCAAGAGTAGTATTTGTTCAACATTGTAGTACACCAGTGAGTTGTTTGTGGAGTATTTGCAGGGATAGTCCTGGCCTCTTTATCATAGATCCCATATTTCAGATCAAATTACACAGCCTTCAGTTTGGTTGCATCAAATAATGATGAAATAATCACACAATTTCAAATGAAAAACAAGAATTTTGAATATACTATCTGAAATGTTGTGTTTATATCTATTTGGCCTGTATGGATGCCCTCTGAGTGCTATAATAAACTTAAGTGAAGAAGGCCAAATTAACCAGACAAGTGAACGAAAGGGAAAAGAGGAAATTAGCTATATAAATACCATGAAACTTGAACTCAGCCATCTAGTCTTCAACTGTTTATCAGTAGTAATATTTTACAGTTGCTTTACTGGCACTAATTAACAAACCTGTCTGTGTAATTTTAATCCCAGTCATAATGTCAACATTATCCATCAAAAATCAATCCATATGCTCGTTATTATCCTCTTTAAAGGGGCTTAAGACATTGAATTCACGGAGCTACCATCCAAAATTATCCCCATCTAACTACCATTATTTTCCTTTAATTATATTATCCTTTAATTACATGATCCTGTTTTTTAAGAGTACATGAGAAAGTTTTGTAATAAAATATATATCGAACCTAATTGGATTTGTCGAGTATTAGCTAGCTAAAGTTAACCATCAGCTTGTAAACACAAATGACGTCATCAACGGTCAGTTTCGTTAATATAAACAAAACATTAATAGGTTAATTATATGAGCAGTCTTTTGAATTACGCGAGAAAATGCTTTTCAATTTTTTTTTAACTTGTATCATAGGCAACTGCAAAAAATATTGATCCTAATCAGAATTGTTAAAGATATTAGACATCAAACTCATTTATAGCCAGCTAGCTAGTTCAAGTTAACGGTTAATTAACGTATTAACACAAATTACGCCATTAACAGTCAATTTTGAAAGGAAAATAATGAATGCCTCCACAGAGTTGAATAACAATGCTAACTCACTCACTTTTAAAATAAAAACACTTACCACTTACCTAAAAATGTTTGCGTTTAACAGTGTGGCCTGTTTAACGTTAATGAATAATATAATGTAACGTCTTGAGTTAACATCTTTCCAGAAATAACCCATGGCCTCGTCTGGTGTGTGTGTGTGTGTGTGTGTGTGTTTTGGGACGTGTCCACACATTGAGCTGTATGCTCTCATAGCTCCTGGACAAACGGAGGTGGAAATTGAAAACGCCTCGTGTTTTTACCTGGACTCTGGACTCGGGCAGGTTGATTTTCAGTGCGACCTCCTCCCGCATGAAGATATCCGGGTAGCGGGTTTTGGCGAACAGAGCCTCCAGGACGTCGAGCTGGGAGCGGGTAAAGGTGGTCCGCTCCCGCCGCTGCTTCCTTGGAGTCGCTGCGGTAAAGGAAACGACACTGTTAGTAAAAACTTAGGCTACTTCATGGAAATGCAGAATAACGCTGGTGTACACTGAGGGTTTTCAACGACATATTTCTGCTCAGTCTGTGCTCAGCTCCACAAATGGTGAAATGTTAAATAGGTGGAAAAAAAATAAACGACATCACAGACTATCTTTAACAGCACCAGTGTTTAACTAAACGTCTGTTTAAAGTTCGCATTTAAAGAAACCTAAAATGTTACTGTGTCGACACTGGAGGATAAACCCAGTTTAAATAACCATACACACCCTACATTTTCACACCGTGTCCAAATTATAATGTAATAATTGTTTAAATCCATTCATTAATTTTACATGATATACACTTTTTGTTAAGTGTAAACCAGGACACACTTTTTTATTAATGTGTCATCATTATTATTATTATTTTATAATAACATTTTTTGTCGTTTTCTTCATGATGACTGGAGCTGGTTTAGTGGTCCAAACTGGGTTCAGATGCCTCTGTCCTCGTGCATTAATGTTTAAAAACTGTGTGTGGGTGTGTGTGTGTGTGTGTGTGCACGCGCGCGCCGGACTCCTACCCGGGTAGCCCACTGAGGGGTGCAGCAGGTCCATGGCAGCGCCGCTGAGCCCCAGGCCGTTGACGCCGTAGGGGGGCTGTTTGAGGTAGGACATCATGCTACAGGCGGTCACTGCTCCACCCAGCTCAGGCCAGTGGTTCGGTTTCCCCCGATGCTGCAGCTTGACGGGACAGGGGGCCGATCTAAGTCACTGCACGCGCACGGTACGAGGAAGAGAAAAAAAAATATTATACACATTTCAGAGAGAATAAAATTCAAACATACAAAAGTCTTTGTTTATTTTGGAAGGGTGAGGACTAATACCTGGGAATATTTATTAAAGAGCAGGATAATTATGTCTCATGTTTAAATTTGTTACAGGCTGTTCGACGGTGGAAATCTCTTCTCAGCCAGTTCCCATTCATTTCATCGACGTTTTTAAACTGGGACATTATACAAGAAAACACAGAAATAAAGAAGACTGTACCATGTGTCGAGGTTTCTAACAAACCATACTGTAATTATTTAGTGGCAGCAGGAAATAAAGCCGTTCATTACCAAAGGAGAAAACCAGAGACGCACATTAAATCCCTTCAGGAATATTGGATTTTTGGTGGGAGGATAACTGGGGTCAAACGGCTGCTAAAATCCTCGTTTCAACTCAAAACCCCAGCGGAGGAAAAAGAGAAAAAAAATGCGAACTGACGGTACAACGCTTTTCACGTACAAAGCAGAATTCAATGAACTTTTAACACTGAAACCGCCAAATCAGATGGAGAGAAACTGGATGAAACTGGTGCAGGTGGATGTAAACAAATCACTGCTGTACTGGAAACATAATGTGTCACCGTGAGTATGCTGGACGCTGATTTATACTTTCATTTGTTATTGACCACACACCGTCTCTTACCTGCAGAATATATGAGCTATAATGTGATTATATATGAAAACAAACACAGGCTTACACCATGTTGTAAAACATGGAGATCTCAGTCTGAACTTTACTTTTTTTCCCCTCTAGAAAAAAAAAGCTTTGATCAAAATCCTCTTTTCTCAAAGAATAATTAATAATTTAATCAAAATAATCTATCGACCTCTGTTATGTAATGCGCTATACTATACATCTGTGTGTACAGGTCAATAATCAATGAGGAAAAACAAACTCTACATTTATGCGTGTTTTTCTACGTTTGAACTCTTTTATAGTCAACAAGCAAAATGCTGTAAGAGTTTTAATGAGAAACCTGAATCTAATTTTGTTGTTATAAAATTGTTCTGTCACATGGTTTCCTGCAATTGTGTTTAAAAGAATTAAAGCAATAAATACAACTTGAAACCTCAGAATAAAACTCCTGAGTTAAGTGTGTGTGTGTGTGTGTGTGTGTGTGTGTGTGTGTGTGTGTGTGTGTGTGGTTCAAGGCCTGTGCTCACACACACGTAAAAAAAAAAAAAGAGAGATGGATTATGGATGTGGTTTGATAATCTATAAAAATCACAGCTGTGGTTCTCGGAGTCTCTCTGTACTCGGTCATTCTGTTTGTTTCGGGTCGTCAAACTTTGTGTGTATTTTGACCACAACGAGAGTCCTGTGGATCCTCAGTCTCCGGCTGAAAATAACTGGATCCACATCAGAATAAAAACCCATTAAAATCAACCATTTTGTCTGGCACGCAACTCATATCATTAATATTATTTTTTAAATCAGAGAAAGACGTCAGGAGTCAATTTTACTCCTCCCTGGGTTACATTAACTTTTATTTTTAAAGAAATAATCATCTTGACACCAGTTTTCCTCCATTTTTTAAAGCTCGGGGGAAAGAACCAAACTTCATTGAAAAAAAGTCAAATTATTCCTCCACTACTCGATTTTCATTAGATTTAAAGACTAATGGTAAAATTATATTTTCTGTGAAGGACAACTATGGTTTTCATCCCTTTCCGTGGTTTTTAGATATTTAATCAAAGACTGTATCAGCCTGTATCGCCTACTTTTTGTTTGATTTCCTCAGTAAAGACGACTGAATCAAAGATTACATTTCAGGGGGGGGGGAATAAACAACACAGCTCCAGACAGCTGCCTATGAAGCAGAAAAATAAAACAAGTTTATCTCAATCAAATCAAAACTCATTAAACTAATCCGCATTTTCAGTCAAAAAACACTAATAACCCTAGTGGAGTTTTGAATGCGTAAAATCAAATATTTCATAAACTTTTACTCCTCAGTGAAGAATTATCTCAAGCACAAACACGCAGCTCTGTAGTTTAACGCGTGTGAATTAAATTAGTGACTCTGAAGGGGGGAGATTATTTTAACAATGAGCTCCTAACTGACCAAACCAAAACCTTAACTAACCAAACGTGTATTCCAGCGGCTTTTTTTTTCTTTTTTAAAGAAACCGCATTTCCAGCCCTGCCAGGCCGTGAGTGAAAAGGGCGAGATCTCGGTGCAAATGAACTCAATTAGAATTTAGATTAGACCTCCGGGGAGAGAGCGTTTCAGAAGAGCTCTTATCAGCAAAATAAATTAACAAAAACCAAAACACGCCTCTCCAATTATCTACTAAGTGGCTCAAACGTTTTAATGGCCAATTGCTCTTAAATAAAGAAAGAAAAAAATAACTCGCAGGAATGAACTGGAATAGAAATATGAAAATTATCTACTCTGGAGGAAGTTGACTCAATTTATCCAGTTGAAGCTGGACTCCTCCACGCTGCGAATTAATTGATATCTCCACTTTAAAAAAATAAATAAATAAAAAAATCCCACAATCGTGCAGCGGTGTAAATTGAAATCATGCACACCACATGGCACAATTTAACACGAAAAGACTTTGTCCTTTAAAATGTATGAGGGGGAGAAAGTGGCTGCTCTGCCGCTCTCACTTCAGCTACTTCGCGATAGTTTTTGTTGCGCACAGGACAAGAGAATCTACTTTAAAAGAGCGAAAGAAAAGAGGAAAGTAAAGAAACATTTTTACCTTGTTTTTCTTCTCCTTCTCCTTCTCCCCGAAGCAGCTCGGGCCACACGAGGCGAGCAGCAGTAAAATTATCCAGCAGTAGGAAGTCTGCGGGGCACAAAACTCGAGCAGCAGCAGCGGCAGCAGACTTGTTCAAAAACAAACAACAGTGTGCAAACCGAGCGGCATCACGGGGGAAAGAGAGAGACTCGCAGTCGGCAGGTTATCGGCACACGGGCGTCACCGCGTCCTCGGTGCGGTTCCGGGTGTTTTTACCAGCCAAATAAATCAAACTCATTTGCTTTCAAGGGGGCTTGTCGTTGTCTGTCAGAGTGTTAAGGTGATTTCTAATGGAGACGGATGGAGATTGATCACCTTCTCTCCGCCCCGCGCCTCTATGAGCGGAGGACACCTGCGGATCCGCCTCCCGCAGCCAATCGGCGCGCGTCGCCGGGCTGACGGACGGCGCGGGCGGCCTATGGGCGGCTCGGAGGCAGCTGGGGTGGAGGGGGCGGGGGAGGTGGGCCCGCACTCCCACTCCCACTCCCACTCACCCCCCCTCCTCGTTCTCCCTCGCCCCCCCCCCCTCCTCTTTCTCTCGGTCCCGGTCCCGAGACCAGACGAACCACAGAGAGGTCCTGGAAAAAGACGGAAATGTTTCACAGGCCTGCGGGAGAAAGCGCTCCAGCTCACTGCGGGGTTTGCGCTCTGCTTTGCGCCAAAGTGCGTAAAAATAGAAGAAATAAAATTTAGAGGAAATTCACGTTTCATAGGCAGAGTTTAGTGTTTTATTATTTGCAGCTCACTAGAAGAAGAAGAGGAACTGGGGGCATCAGTGGAGCGAGCAACAACAGAACTGTCTGCGAGTCTTCCTCCATCTAAAACTTATTTTCTGCTGAAATCTACCAGTTCCCCTGCTTCTCTGAACTGCACGACGCCTTCAAGTGTTGTCTTACTTTCTCAGAACTACAAAAATCAGTGGCTGCATCAATAAAAATCACGATTCAGAGTGTTTAAAAAGACAGACTTTGTACAAAATCAAGGGGGGGAAATGTTCTTTTTAGTTTAATGTAGTTTGGTTTGACAGAAAGCTGCATGTTAGTCTCTCAGCAGCACAAAACAGATTTCCTGAAAGGCCTCACAGGCTTTTTTTTTTTCTTTTCTTTTTTTAAATTCAGGCTGATTGTTGTTGAATGTGATAGTTCTCACTCAGAAAGTGAACGTGAGAAATTAAAAAAAGGAGGAAAGAAGTTACATTTTGATTTTTTATTGTGATATAACTACTCCTCTCTCTCCCTACACACACCAGTCTCATGAATATTAATGAGGTCTAATCCCCATTTAGAATTACATTTGAGGGTGGTTGACGTAAAGTTTAATAGGGATAGACCTCCAACTCACTGCGGAGGAAAAAAGAAGAAGAAGAAAAAGAAGAAGAGGAAAAATCCACAGAAGAAGAAAAATCAGCTGCAAAAGCTGCGCTCACTGAATCAAATTCCACACTTTTCTGTTCATGTTTGTAATGTGTTTTAAAACAAATCACGCACAAAACAAACAGGTTTTTTTTTTTTCTTTTGCGGCCTGTGTGTCAGTGGAGGGTCGTTGAGATGCAGCGTAGCTCGGCTCGGCTCGGCTCGGCAAAAACACCAACTTCTGTAAATGAGGCCTGAGCTGAAAGCGAGCTAATGTTCACAGAGAGAGACAGACAGACAGACAGACAGAGAGAGAGAGAGAGAGAGAGAGAGAGACTGCAGGGATGAAAATAACATTTTCGTGTGTGTGTGTGAGAGAGAGAGAGAGAGAGAGGAGGAGGAGGAGGAGGAGGAGGAGGAGGGGTATCAAAGCGGAGGCAGATGGGACTTAAAAGTCATGGAGGAGAGCACTTTGACAGAGAAACTTAGACATCAGTAGTAATGTTGGAGGTTGTGAGTGGAGGCCTGCAGTGATGCTGCTTATTGCAAGCACAGACACTGTGGAGGATTAGGGTACCTGAACGCACCATAACGAATAAACGCACTTAGGAAGCACATCCGCGTTTTTACGCACACAGCGGTAAAAAGATTTTAAAAAATCTGACTAATAGTGATGGCGACTGTGGTCAATTGTATGAACGTAGCGATAACACGAAGAGAAGAGGTGTAGGACGAGAACAGGCTCCAACACTGACGCTTTTCTGACTGTTTTTTTCGGGGGGGTTAATTGATCTGGGTGTGTGTTGCCTGGCTGCTGACTGGAGGTCAAACACTTTTACGCACCTTTTTATTTCCACCACATCAGAAGTCTGAGCAGTCAGAGGGCCCGTGGAGGGTCTGACCGAAATACCATCACCCCTCCTCTCCTCTGCACACACACACACACACAAACACACACAGGCTCCGTTAAATTATGCAAAAAGGCCATTCAACAAATATGGCCCTCACAACACAAAAGACTCGGGTTATTCTGACATTTCCTCTACATTTCTTGTTTTTTTCTCCTCCTCTCTCGATGTGAGTGAAGACCCCGAGATAAACCCCTGAACAAGTATCAAGTTATCAAGTTGCACCAACCTTTAGTAATAAGAGTATTTTGTCTAATCCCAAATTGCAGTTGAATTTTCTTAATGCTGAGCTGGTAAAGCCTGGGATTAGGCGGCGAGGAGAGGAGGGGGAAAAGTTTTGTCCCTTCAGCCGGCAGGATTGGAAGCGGGGATCTGCGGGGATGTTGTCGGTGCTTATTAAAACGATGATGCATAAAACAGAGTGTTTTGTAAGGAGCCCCGGCGCTGCACGCGGAGACCCGGGGGCTCCCTCAGGTGCAGTTTTTTGGACGACGGCGGCGCGAGGGGGGGAAAAAAGGGAAGTAACGCAGAGGCCGGAGCGGCGCTCAGCACCTGTGAGGTGAGGCCAGGAGACATCAAAGCTCAGGAGATAATCCATTCAGCTGCAGGATCCTCAGCTGCACAGCAGCGCCGAGCCACCGCCGCTTTTTTCCTCTTTTTTTTACGCACCGCGTCGCTCTTATTCACTGAAAAACAGGAAAGTGACTCCAAATGTTTTCACTCCTTCTGCTTCAGCAGCGCCTTTAAAGAAACCCGAGTGATCCTGCAGAGGTAAGACAGGCTCTTTCTGACATTTTATTCTCTCTTAATTCTAAAAAACATGCAGAAAAAATGTTAAAATATTAAATTAATCGCCTGAAATGATTTATTTCATCATGTATTTTTCACTTAAGCTGCGCTGATTTAAGATGAGGTAATGAACTTAAGGGAATTTAAACCTGATATCAACACGAACTAACAGCAAAACTTTTGTCAAATTCAGGAACAGAAGTTAAGTTTTGCGCATGTTCCAGTTCTGTTTGGATAAAATTTAAAACTACACAGAAAATGTTTTAATAATTTATGTAATAAGTTTAAATCCATTTACAAGTGACAGGTGCTGTGAATGATTTTTAAGGGTTTACACACAGAGACACACACTCACACAGACACACACACACAGACACACACACGCAGCCCTCTGACGACACCGAGCAAAACGTCCTTCACCGTTTTGGCTCCTCGCTTTATTCTCCAGATCACAGCGTCCCGTGATAAACGCGCTATAATACTGAACTAAAACAAAGCGCCTCGGGGGGACGTTAAAGCGCGTAAACGCGCACGTACAGACGGGTCCCAAGCAGAGAAGAAACGAATCAGCGAATTAATTTTAAAGTATCAGAAAGGCCGGGGAGGACGTCTGCTGTCACAACCTATTTCCCTGCTTTAATCGGGGACGGGAGGCTGCCTGCAGGGATGGAGTGGAGGGTTAAACCACAGACACCGTGTTCATCCTGATTTTTTATTACAGGGGCGTTTTTCATTGTTTATTTTAGTCTTGACATCAACCTGCGAGTCAGAAAACTGGTGGAGGTTAAAAGATTGGGAAATTTAAGGTGGTGAAATGGTTTTTTTCCTCCTGTGAAAATGATTTAATCGATAGTTTTTCTGACCTTCTAGTTGTTATTTCTCGCTCCATCCCTTGGCTCCGGGTGACCGAGCCTCTCCAGCTCTGCCCCCGTCGCCAGAGCGCACAGAAGCGGCCCAGGAAAAAAAAAAAAAACATCTGCTCGCTACAAAGTGATTTTTCTAATCTTTCTCAGAGGAACCTGCTCAGCACCGACCACAAAAAAGAACGCCAATTTTAATTTATAAATATGCACAAGTCGCAGGGGAACTGAACAGAGCGCCGAATAATAAGCTTTGCTAAACTCAACGCTCGCTGGTGAATGTAGTGATAGGGGCCACTTATGTGCAGTGCTGCAGCCAAAGGCGTGCATGCATTTCAATAACTTTTAGTTATGCAGAAAGAAAGAAGGACAAATAAATAAATAAAAAATCAGGAATATGGTCTGGATCATGTGGAATTGGAGGTAAAAATGGAGAAACTGATAGAGCAAAGAATGAAAGTGTTGGGATTACAAGTTTTAGAAGTGTGTGTGTGCAATTCCAAAAATAGAAAATAATGTGAGAACACACCTTAAAGCCACAGATCCCACTAAAACTCAACGTTAAAATGAATGTGACAACAATAATAAAAAATGTGTCCACGTGTGAGGAGATAAATATCTGCTGCTTTTCAGTGTGTGTGTTTTAATCCCGGGGGTTAAAAATACGCCACACCGCTGCCTTGTGGAGTATGAAATCATAAGGACTTTATTATTGAAGACGTGGGTTATGACACTGGAATAAATAAACAGGTAATAAATGTTCACACGTAAAGGACAACTGCACCAGATGTGGAGCTCTAAGAGATGCACGTGGAAGCATATTTCTCTTCTTCAGAATACAATAAATAGAAACCAAAAAGTTGCTGAGCAAAATGCAATGAAATGTGATGGTAGATTCAGTTACAAGCAGCTTATAGGACAAACGGCAATAAATAATATATATATATATATATATTTTGTTTTTGACTGCATGAATCCTGACAAATAAAGAGGATTTTGGAAGCTATTGGTCAGAGCAGTGAGGAAAATATACAACGAGTTTTCTTTTTTAAACATGTTCTTTCTTTTGGTAAACTGCTTTCAAGCCAAGACAATAAAAAAGCAATAGGAAAGTTAAGATTTATGCAAGATTTATGAACGGTAATGTTTCCCCCCAGTTAAGATATTTTACAAGTAAAAACTTTAAAGAGAAATAATTAAAAGATACACAGTCAAGTAATGAAGTAGCTTGAAAAGACTGATGTTATAACGACTCTTTTTTTTCCTTTTAAAAGTCCAGCTGAAACGTCAACCCCCTTATCATCTTCTCAACGTGATGGAAAAAAAAAAGATAAAGAAAAATCCCCCCATTAAACCCTGTTGTGCTGTACCTCAAACCGACTGGTCTCCACATTCACACAGAGAAGGCTGTGCTGCTGCTGCTGCAACTATTACATACAAATATCACACCGTCTGATAGGGTTTGCACTGCCCATGTCTCACACATATTTATATTACATACAAGTACCGCTCTTGGTAAAGCAAAGGAGAATTAAAATAAAAATTATTGTATATATGTGGGACAGTTTGAGTCAGTATAAAGTTGGTGCAAAGGCATCGCAGGCCTCTTTAATTCAGCCGAGTCTCTGCAGTTAATTTGACTGAAACAACAACCAGATAAGGATTCAAACAACTGATAGAAATGTCTATAAGCCACTATCAAATAATAATAATGATAATAATTATATCAATAATAATAATAATAATGGTACATTTCCTTTATCGGCTACATTTGTTGGTTGTGTTTTTCTGAAATGACAATCATTGAAGGACACACTTCTCCTCTTTCTTTGCCATCTTGCCTTTGTTCTGCTCCAGCGTCCTCTCCAGGTGCTCATCCTCCTCCTCGGCCCTGCAGAGGGCAAAGGTCAAAAGGTCAGATGTGTCAGTGGGAGCAGGGAGGAGGCGGTGCTGGTAGGGAGAAGGGGTGGGGTGCTGCACACACAGGTAATGCACTTGGCGCAACGACAACCGTCGCCCTGCCACCTGTGGAGTGGCCTAGCGCCAGGGGCCGCAGCTCTGACCTTTCACCCCGGCCTGGCACCCTGTTGGCGAACGACAGGCAGCAATCTGGACGGGATCCCGCCCATGCAGGTGTGCTGCTGCTGCTGCTGCAGCAGCCACCGTGCAGGATAAGTGCAGGCTCGCTGGAATGCAGCATGCCCTGCAATGTGTTTTCACTACATCTACGGTTTCTGAGGGACGTCTGGAAATGTAAAGATAGGCAGCAGACGCTCTCGCACAGACTCACCAAAGGGCGGCTGGACTTTCTGAGACTGAGAGGAAAAACTAACTCCCGCAGAACTCTGGGGTGCTGCAGTGTGATTTTGTTTTTGCTTTATATTGTGACTTGTTCCGTGTCCTGTCTGTGGGTAACTTACTGTTTCTCCTGGGCATCCAGGTCCCTGACCAGCGCGTCTCGTTTGTTGACCAGTATGACCAGCTCATCCAGCAGCAGCTGCTCTCGTCTCTTCTGGGCCTCAGTCTTCTGCCAGTCTGCAACGACACAAGAGGAACAAACTCCTTCAGAGCGGGAGACACTGAGGATGCTCTATTTCTATTCTAAAATACATTTTGTCTCATGGATGAAAAGTTCTTGTTTTACCCTCCCTGGACCTGCTGATGTTTGACCGCAGAGGTGAAGACAACATTTGTACAAATCACTGAATTACCTCAGATCCTCCTGGAATAGAAATGTTCCTCCTGATCACTTCTAATGAAGCTGCTCTAAACACACTGGACATGGCTTCACTTGTTTAATGCAGCACTTTACCAGGTGACTGAGGCACATTAATGGACGATCAGATCCTCCAGAGGACTGCAGAGCTTCAACATGACAGACTGGCTCTTTGGTCGTATGCTTCAGATCACTGAGTGGACGGACATGTCTGGTAAAAGTTCATCTTCTTATTAACCTGCTGGACTGTGTAGAGATGGAGACCAGACCAGCTGTATGTATGGACCAGTGTGTAAGTGTGATATGTAAACACGCTGTCAGATTGTGTGTGTGCGCGCGTAGTGATGATGTGCTGACAAACACACTTGAAGGATATTGTCATGTTAATGTGCAGCCTCATGACGCACAGAGATATATGAGGAATCTCATTCCCGCAGGAACTGCTGCTCATCAAGTCAAAAACACAGATGAACGTGTTGTTTGTATGTTTCTTGAAAGAAATCCCTGTAGTGCTGGCAAACATTTTATATTAAGACTGCAGTTAATGAAATGGTGTAAATCACATTTTGAGAAGTGGACACCTGTGTGTGTTCAGTGTTTCCTGTTGATGTGATTTCCTAAAAAAAAAAGAAGCTCAAACTGTCATCATGCCTTATTAGAAGAGACAGTCCTATAGTATGTAACATATTTATTAATTTGTGCTTTAACAAAAAAATGTAAATGATGAAAGTGTTGAGTCCATTTCTGAGGTTGAAGTTAGGTAAAATGATCTTGGATGAGGAACGAGTGAGATTATGTTTCCACTTAATTTAAGATTAGAAATGCCATAGCTGAGTCTTCATGGTCCAAAATCTACAATATAAATATATACAAACATCTAAACGCCGTCTCAGAGCGAAACACAGACAGTTTGTTCCTCAGCTAAATAAACAAACAAACAGGTGAGCCCCCGACTCTCCTCTCTCAGTTCTCCAGGGTCTTTGCAGGAAGGGGCCCCACAGGGCCCCACAGGGTCCAGGTGGGACCCCAATCCAAATCCCCTCAGCCTATCCCTGGAGGAGGGGGGCTGCCCACGGGAGAGCACTCACTCCCCCTGGGGCTCAAATATCCGCCCAGCGCCCTCGGTTCCACACTCACCCAACAGCAGCAGCACTCCTCCCTCCCTCACCCCCAAAACTCACCAAAAATGAACTTGAACAATAAAGTCATTACGACTCAAAAACAAGTCAAAGTGCTGCTCATGAATTACCTTATATTCATCTTGCTTGTTTTTTTTGCACCAGTGGCACTAAATGCAGTGTCACATCTTCTTAAAGCGAACTAATCTCTGCACTGCAGCATGTTCAGAAACAGAAACATCTCAGGCTGACAAACAGCTTCTCTGTAGATTTACGCCACTGTCCCACAGCTAAATGAAGGCAGGAAATCTCCAGCTCCTCCTCGGCTCAGTGTGACAACGTGTCCACTCAAAACACTCCATCCTTTCATATTAAAGAAAAAAAGAAATCTGTTCCATCCCAGAGAGAATTCAAACACGACTGAGCCGTGTGCAACTTCTGTGGCGCGTAGGCAACTTCACCCCTCTATCAATATTTAACTGTCTATTGATTCGAGAATAAAAGGAATGTTGAAAAATGTCAGTCCCAAAATAAGTGTGGCTTTATTAAAAATAAATATTCCCCCCCTTCATTGAGTCAAATTGCAGCAGTCAGGCTGTGTGAGTGTGTGTGTGTCACGCTGGGCCCAGTGTGTTTGTCCTGAAAGGTCTGCGCTCTCTTCATTGGCCCTGCTCGTCCCTTTGAAGTCGACCACAGAGCGAAATGAACACAGTCCCAATATTTGGCTCTCTACGTTCCTCTCTTCCTTTCTTCCCCCCCCTTGTTCTTTTCTTTCCTCCGGGAAGCAAATTTACTCTCCCCTGGCTTTGTGAGGGAATCGAGAAATACTTTAAAACTGCCAAATATGTTCAAACCTGTGACTGACGAGTGTTTTGTCTCCCTGTTTTAAAGAGGAGGCAGTTACGGATTATGGGAAACAAAGACAAACCGTGTCAAGCGCAGAAAAAGAAAAGCAGTTGAGTCATCACGTGAGTCATCATCTTTAGATAATTGTGAGACAGGAATGTGTGTCCATATCCGCCATAACTTCACTCTCCCACAATCCTCTCTCAACAAGGCCGGCCCACAAGCGGAGGGTTCAGGAAGACAGAAAAAAAAGCTTCCCACAAAAACACAGAGAGGTATGTAAAAAAAAAAAAAAAAAGTCCTCCTTCTCCTTCAGAGCACATCACAGCCAAAAAGCCAAAGTCCTGGTCGACTCAGAGAGGGGAGGGGTGGGGTGAGGGGTACTGGTGGCTGGGGGTTATGGGGGCAAGCACACTGCTGTCAATCACATGTCGCAGAGTCCCGCCCCCCTCATTAGGAAGGTAAACAATAAAGAGAACCGATGAGAGACGTGACCAGGCAACACCAGAGCAGGGCAGGCTGGGTAACTAGACACCCAAGAACAAACAAAACACCCTGCAGCCACTCAGAGCCCCCCCCACCCACCTCCACGTAAGTCCCGCCTCCCCCATCAGGGAGAGAGAGGGGGAGAGAAGTGTGTACAACTCACACGGTGGGTGCGTATTCAGATAAGCCTTGCAGTGCACGCCGATGGTAACCATGTGAGTCTGCACAAGGCACACAAGAATGCGCTGGTTCAAATCCCCATGAACCCCTCCCTGCCCGCTCTCTCCGACACTAAATTTATTCAAGAGAGCAAACTGGTCCAAAGCCTCGTTCTCTCAAAGCGAGGAGAGAGGGTCTCTACGTGCATCTGTCTGTCTCCCTCTCGTTTTCTGTCTCACACATCATGCAGCGGCGTGACATCAAAAGGATTTGGATCCACAGATTCAGAAGTTAAGAGACGACATTCTTCAGAGTTTTCAGACACTTTGAACAACAAACACAGATCTATAAACTTATTCCTACTCATTACGGTGTTTTTTCTCGTCCTCTGTACTCTCTTTACCTCTTGTTCTTGTGTAAAAGGCCTTCAAAAGCTGGTTTTGGCCGAGGTCCAAGTGGAGTCAAGAGACAAAAGTGTCACCAAAGGAGAAGAGAGTCGACAGGAGGGGGGAGAAGAGCTGATAAATAAGAAAAAATGCCTGGAGATTAATTCTCCAGTCTCATGCAAATGATACTAAGAGAAATATTTAAGTTTGGTTGTTTAAATCGTGATTAAAGGATTTAAGCGTCAAAAACTGGAAGGACAGTCAGTGCTGCAGAAAAGATGAAAACCTTTAATAAACAATCCACTACTGACCAAAGGCTTCAAAATTTAAAGGGCAAATCTGCTGATATTTCATATTTTTCTTTTTGTCAACAATGCCAATGAGGAACACCAAAACAGCAACAACAACTGATCCTACTGACTAAGTGTTGTCTGTATAGCTGAGGCCTGATAATTTTGGTCTAAAAACTACTACACATCAGTGAGCCACACTGTTGCACTGGGTGACATTTTCCTTACTTAAAATGAAAACCTCTGAGTCAATCCCACATACAGAATCCAGCTGCCGGAAATACTCACAGGAGCACCAAAGTGTACTAATCTGTGCCTGAAAATAGTTCCCCACAAATACACTACTTCCACCTGCCTGAGTAAGTTTTGGGAAATCACAGACTGTATGCCCGATTTTAAAGATTAATGTCTTCAGTAGAAGCCAATCTGCTTGAGGCTGAGTGCCACTGACAGGCTGTGGAAAATACTGAGAGATGGACTAATGCATTGTTTTAGTATTTACATGGGATTTGTTGATGAGAAGAGAAAAATAGAGCATCAACAGCCTTATATTCACTGACACTAATGTTTCTGTTTCATAACTTAAGTACTTTAATGAAAACTGTCTTTTAGTCTGTTCAGGTGCAGGAAACCCAGTCTACCTTTTCAAAACAAGAGCAGATCAGACAACGGTCAATGATCCAGATACTGAGGCATGAATCTAAACAAAATACATAATTTCTGCATCTGTTCTGCCATATGTTACAATAACCAGCATATAATATCATGTTAGCTACACTGCAGGAGGCACTTGTTTCCATATCCTGGAAAATACATGAAGTTACAACTGCTGGAGAAGATGTGAGGAGAATATTTTGTGCATTTACACTAATTAAGTACACTATTTATCTTGAACAGAGGACAGTCTGAAAGCCAGAACAAACACCCTCACCACAAATAAATAAATACAGACACTCATTTCCTAAATTCCCCAAAACTAAAGTCTGACAACTTGTGGAACAAAGTTACTTGCTATCGGTGGTTCCAGTCAACTAGCAATCCTGAAAGAGTTGGCAACATCATCAAAAGTCGCCCATGTGATAGGATTCCACAGTGCACCTAATCAATCAGGGTCTGTAGCGTGCCGCCCCGATGTGTTACAAAGCCCAAATAGATTTACAAATGGGAAGTGAGTGTGTGTGTGTGTGTGTGTGTGTGTCAGGGGTGTGGAGAGGGATAAGCTCCTGCATAGGATTACATATTGATTTTAAACATATAAAAAAGCTTATCATATCAAACCGTAACAGGAAAAACTCTGGGACCCGGCTATGCATAAATCCCTTTTAGATGGCGAGAGGGCGTCCACTTTAAAACATGCACGCACACACAAACAGACGCACACACACACAGAGCCTCCTCGAAAGCAGCCAAGACACAGTTTTGTGTGTGTGCATACATAGGTGTGAATCGGTAAGCAGATAAAGAGGGCATAGTGGATCAATTTTGTGGCAGGGAGATGAGAGTGTGGCATACAGATGGCATTTTCCTGCCTGGCATCACACCAAGAAGGTACAAGGAGGTGGTTATCACTGAGCACGCTCATAAACAGCATCAACGCCAGCCCGACAGCCTCCACCTGTCCCCAACTGGTTCATTCTGCAACAGCTGCACCTTTAATCAGACTCTGTAAACAGTTTTAATGCCATTTCCAGTATCAACATTGTTGGACACTTCACTGTGGATCTCTGAGCTTACACAATTATTAAGGAGACATCATATATTCTTTTCTCTTTTTCTTTTATCCTGACTGTAACTCTCTGTGGCTTTGACTGGAAATAATCTAATCTGAAGTCATGAACTCTGTGAGGTTGATGAAATAGGTTTCCTAATGATTTATTTACGTAACTATTTGTTCTCTATCACTTTTATCAAGGACTGCAACTCAAGACCAATGCAGTGAAGCAGAAAATTGTACTTAAGTATGTTATTTGAGAAAATATACAGTTACATTACACCACTGCTTCTATGTATCTGAACTCTGTTTTATTCCTTCACCAAAAATCGCTATGCAAAGATGACTGTTAAGATCTTCTAAGTCATAAAAAAATGTAAGAAAAGTTTAGGAAAATTTGTCCTTCAGCTTCAAAGTTGATTTCAGAGGGATCCTCTCCTCCTGACTCTTCTTTTCCACCTCAAAGCACTCTGTCTTTCTTCCTCTCCTCCTCTCATCCTCTCTCTCATGTGTTTGAGTGTCTTGCAGCTCAAGTCAGCGGTACAAATGTAGAATAAAACATCATGAGTCATACTTTCTTCTTTCTCTGTTCTGGTTTGCAGCGTGAACAGAGACTGGGCTGAGCAGCTTTACTTATTATCTCCTGCTTTTAACTCTCATCAAATCTACAATGTGTCATTTATTATTAGAAACAATTCTAATGGTTTTATTTCTGTATCAGTGTTTACAAAATGATCCAAGTCTGCTGCCATTTGACAGCAAAATGGTAAATATTCTAATAATTGTTCAATACTAATACACAGGGAACAGCTGTAGCACACACTGACCTGGACAGACAGTGTGTGTCTGTGGTTCAATATGTGACTATGTGGGCCGACTGAGAGGAAGAGACAGAGGGAGAGTGGTGTGTGTGTGTATCATCACAGGTATATATTTTTCTCAGCAGGGAGTGTGTGTGCATGTGTGTGTGTGCGTCAGGGTGTATCTCTGTGATGTGTGTTTTCTCTCTCTGCTCTGACTCACAGTGCATCTCTCTCTCTCTCTCTGTGTCATCGACTGGCCAACCAAATCAGCAATTACTCGCACGCCCGACCATCGCTCAATGGACCTGCCCAAGCACCAAATAAGAGCTGGAGAGATGGGCACTGAACACACACACACACACACACACACACACACACACACATTTACACACAGAGAAAAATGACAGGCACTCAGGTGGACGCACAAACACACCTGTGAGATGTAAACACAAAGATGCAGACAAACAGAGACCAACAGATCCTCATACACACAAATACATGCCGACACACACACGTGCAGGTCTCTTCCCAGCAGCTCAGAACTATCTGTAGCTGCTACAGAAAGGTAGAGCCTGTGAATGTTAAGTGCCTCCCTTAGGGAGGAAAATAAGGCCAGCTGATAAGTTAGTCAGCTGCAAATCCAACAAGTCCACATGAAGGCAGAGAGGGGCGAGGTGACACGACACACACAACCTCTCCACCTCACCTCGCACACTATCTCTGCTCTCTCACATCCACACACACTCACGCACTGAGGTGAGCTGGCAGACACACGATACACATCCGATTCAGAGAGAAATATGCACTTACAGAAGCAACAGAAAACTCCCATACACACACACACACACACAGGTGCCAATGCTAACGCACATATGAAAAAAAAAAACAAAAGCAGACTTGCACACACACAGAAGCTCAACACAATAAACACAAAAACAACCACACACACTAAGTGTGAGCACGCTTGCTGAAACAAACACACACTCTGACATATGAACCAGAAAAAGTGAAATCCTCCTGTTTGACTCGAGCTGCGGACACGCTGCAGCTCAATAAATATAAATAAATAAAATGGCCAGACGAAGACAGAGGAAATCAACCTGGACGCAGGCAGCGTGGCACCGTCTGCAGCTCCTGCTTGGCTACGCATGTCTGCTTCTCCTCAACCCCCTCCTGCCTGGCCCACCTCCTTTCTTGCTAATTACAATTGATTTATTATGGACCAGGTAGCTTATCAGGTGCCCGGTGAAATTACAATGGGTGTCTGAAGGCTGTAAGGAGAGGGGTGGTTGGGGAGGGGAGTGGTGGAGGTGGTCAATGTCGAATGGCAAAATCAATTAGCATTGATTGGCAAAAGGTTCATTTTGCCAAAGAGGACGCAGTCGAAGGGGATTAAACTTCCCTGGCCCCCTGACAACTTTGATACGACACAATGGCTGCTTTTCTGGCTGCGGTATAGTTAACAAGCTTTCAATAATATAACTGCATTTTTTTTAACCTCGCAAACCGTCTCTCAGTGTGGCTGTGGCTAGATTTCAAATCAGGCATCGACTCGTCAGGTCTAGCTAGGAAACAGATAGCATTGATCAAGTATCAGGGAGTGAAATCCCTCACAAGCTTGCATCTTAATCCTCATCAAGAAGCAGACGCAGAATTCAAATCATCCTGCTTTAGGCTCTCGATGAAGGCTGGTCAACAGCTGGTAAAAATGCAAGAAACACTCATGAAAACCATGAATGTGAAGAGCAACAAATCATTTTTCTAGAACTTGTACAATTTTGACAGTAGCTATACTGTGTCTGTTTCTCGCACTCTCTAGTAGCCATTTTGGATGCTAAATAAACATTAACAGATGTATATATGTGTATAGAATAAGTTAGCCACTGGGAGGACAAAATTAAGCAAAATGAATGAAGATTTCTACACTGATTGTTGGTTGTCTTGCTTTACATTTGCAGCACACTATTTGAACTCAGCAGTGAAACCTTTTTTAATTATTTAAAGTGGAACTGTTTGATTGTCAAAATTCATCTAATGGCACAAAATTAGTCTGACATTTGAACTAAATTGACATGCTGAAAGTAAGATGTTGTTGCTTAGCAAAACAGAGAAATAGATCTAAATATCTCTCCTGTCTGATACCTGTCGACATATTAAAATCCAAGACCTCAGCAGCCTCACTGAGAGAGTGTGTCTCTTACCCTCGATGGCCAGCATGGCTCTCAGCTCTCTGTTCAGCAGTTCGAAGCGTCTCTCCAGATCGTGCTCTTTCTCCCTGTGGCAAGTTAGAGGGAGAGAGAGGAAAAAAACACAGACACACAACAAAGTTCATCAATATGTTAATGACTAAATCATTAAGCACTTAAAGAAACCTGCAATAAACATCGATTCAGCTACTCGCCTGAACCTTCTCTGGCTTCACATTAATCTACTGCACATAACTGATACACATACTGCGCTCACACAGCCCTGGGTGAATGTCTGTTTTTGTGTGTGAGGAAAGAAAAAGGAAAATAAAGGGAGGAGAAAAGTGGTGAAAATGGATAACATGAAAACAACAAAGAAATAAATGCATATCTGAGGACATGCCATGAGTGTGTGTGGCCCTGTATTTGTGTGTATGCATGGGCATATGTGGTTTGTGTGTGTGCATGCAGCACAAATTGAATTCTTTCCTCTTTCCGCCATATTAAAAAATGAGCTAATTCGGTCCCTAATAGAATTTGTCCTTCACAGGCGCCTTTTCTTTTCGCCTCCACAAAGAGAGAGCAGAAAGGGCTAATAATCAGCCCTTCTGTCAATTGGCCACTTTAAAAGCCTCCCCTTTCCCACGATATAATGTGATTATGAATACTTCAATCTCTCCTCCTTGCACACTTTGAAATCCCAACAGCTGCAAATGAAGAAAAAAGGCAGCCTGCATGTGTGTGTGTGTGTGCACGTGTCTCCACCTGTCGCAGCTGACCACATACAAAGAGACTAGCAATAGAGTGATGATCGACACATTTCTATTGATTTCATATTTCGTCCACATGTAAATCAATGAGTGGATAGACAGAGGAGGTGAATGGAGTGATAAGTACCCCCCCATGTAGCTTCAATGATTTTGATCTAATGCTTAAATAGAAGTGTGCTGATTCTCAGTGCAAAAAAAAAAAGTAATAATTTAGAAACACAAACAGGTGCTAATAGAGGCCACCTAGCTGTTTCCAATCATAGAAAATTCTTTCATTAGACCATAAAAAAGGACATGATGATAGGATACATACAGCAGAGAGAGCTGGTTCTGTCTTCTGATGAGAGCGTTCTTCTTGTTTACCAACATGAACCACTCCTGCATCATGGCCTCCTCCTCTTCCTTGTTGTTTCCTGGAGAGCACACACACAGAAAAATAAGCAGTTACACACATGATAGTAAATTCAATAATATCAAAAGCTGCTCATATTTATTCCTCAGCTGTTTCCTCCCACCCTTTTAAAAACCATAGACTGTTGTTGACTGTTTAATGCACAGTTAGAGTATAACTACATCAATTATAGTAGATTGAGCTTAATAGATGAAAGGTTATTTTCTACTATTGACTGTGTCTGTAAGTAACAAAATTAGACCATACAGTGTATATGAGCATACAAGCATACACACATGAAAGAGATGAGGTAGATAAATGACTCAGTTAAGTCTTTTGCCACTGCAGAGTCAGTGTGTCCACCAGATATTTATGTGTGTGTATGTGTGCATGTGTAAATACACGGCTTGCTTATATTCCTTGTGTAAACATTCACACTTCACACCATGTCTTCACAACGTCAATATGGCTTCAACCGGGGCGGGATTAACTCAGCGATTACCGTCGAGCGCCTTTACAGAGTGGAGCTTCTCACTGTAGGGCAATACATATCCCACCAATCACTCAGCGGGCCTTCAAAAAAACACGTCTCTGGGACTCTCCAACGCTTAGTGTAATACCTGCTCAACACACGGAGAGCTAGCAAGGCTCAGATGCATGGCTAATGTAAGCTTCGCCCACGCCTGGGGCTAAAGCTCTATGCTGTAACTTACTTACAAGGTACAATGGGATGCGCACAACTGATATGGACACAGCACATCGAATGGAAACCTTCAAATGTTAGCCACATAACAGAAACAGGAAGAGTTGGTCATGTTTGACCTGGAATAACGACTAGAAAAGGGCCTGTCAGTTTGGCATCAACTAGGTATCTGCTTGCCTCCTCAGAATGATGATTTAAAATAATAATTTGGATTGTAGTTTCTGAGATTTGAAGACTAGTTATTGATGAATTATTTTACTGCAGTGCACAGGATTCAAACCTTCTATCACTCCCAAACTGATTTACATGTTTGGAAGGAGAGACCAGCAAGAGGAAACAATGAAATCTAAGTTGTTAAAGTCCTCTGGTGCCGTTCAATGCCTTTTTAAAACAAGAGTGTGGTTGGCAAGCTCTTAATTTTGGACGGTTAAGAGACACAAAATGTTGGTTTTGTATTATTATGACAAAACCTTCAATCATATATGTGAATTTACATCAAATTAACACAGTTAAAATAACAGGGTCGAGCCTTTAAATGTATGTTACATTATTTCCCTAATACTATTATTCTGCTATCATTAACAGTGGAATCTAAAATGAACTTATAATATTAAACATTATCAGTGGAGTAGTCTTTTCAGATTAAAAGAGATGAAGACGAATGTCAGTGCTCTAAAAATGACAAGTAGGGTGTTATAAAATACTATTCAATTCAAATTGCTGTTTTGAAATAATACTTTTTATGAAGTGTATTCAAAATGTAAATATAATTTATTCATTATGACTGATCTCTTCTACACAGATCTCTTGTATATTTTGCTTTTGTGCAAATACACTCCAGTATGGTCAGTTCACTTAGCACTGTTTATGTCTAGATTTGGGATATAAGCTTTGTGGCACTAGAGGCTAGTTTAACAGCGACAGCAGCATTAATCTGACACTCAGTACGTCTGTGAGGAGGAGAAATGGATGAAAACAGAGGACGCAAGATGAAAGATCGTCTTAGGGCTTATGTTATTATCTCTCACTGTTTTTTTCTCCCTTTCTCAAGAGGAAGGTTTAATAGCCGGGAAGCCACGACAGGCATCATAACAGAATTAACACTAAGACGACATTTCACACCACTTATTAATTGGTGGTCCTCTAAATAATAAGAAAGGCATTGTTGTACTCTACAGAGAAGGAAAAACACATATGCCGAGTTTTGATATTTTATATTGTTTTCATATTTTTCTAATATACAGACAGCATTCCCAAGAGAATTGAAAAAAGTGGCTTTTGCACTTATTCTCTCTAATGGATTCAAACATCAGTGATGTAGACTTTTAATCTCATTATACAGGTGCTTTCTGAATAACAGAATAAACCAACTACATGAGCAAAACATTTAGCAAAACTAAAAACACACGAGCACCTGAATATTATCACTGTGCACTTTGCATCTGTGCAAAAGCAACTGACTGAGCTGCTCAGAACCAAAGAAAACTAGGAGAAATGTGTCTTTTTCTGTCAAACACACACACCACTGCTCATGGCAGAGGAGAGGGAGTACTGGGCCGCTGCGTCATTGACGACAAAAGGCAGGCGCGTGGATGTGTGCGCGGACACCGGTGAGTGTGTGGACATTTGTGATACTCTGAGCCAGCAGATGTATGTAATTTCATTTAGGAGGGTGGAGCGGAGAGGAGGGGAGAAAGAGGGAAAAAAAAGAATGCGCGAATGAAAGAAAGCTTCAGGATTTAGTGGAATCGGGGGCTCGTGGATTACTGTAGTCAACTTTGAAACGGATGACACTCGGAGGGGGGATAAAGCCGGCGCTGACAGGTCATTGTGCTGCCTCGAAGTCAAATAAAACAAGCAAATAATAATGGCAAATATTAAGCTCCTGTGACATTGTGGCGAGGCGGGCTAGAAGACGAGGGGGGATTATAAAGCTATATCCCCCACCGCTAGCCAGCCAGAAGCTACCAGCCAACCACCAGCCGCATTTTATGAAAGGAGAGAGGGGAGGAGAAGGGAGTGAAGAAAGGATAGGAGGAGAGGGAAGAGAAAGGCGGGAAGGTCAGAGGAAAGGTAGGAGAGGAAGGATAAAGGACAGTAAGGGAGGAAAAAAGAAGGGAAGGAAGGGTAGAAGGAAGGAGAAAGGGAGAGATGAACAAGAGATAGACAGAGGGGGAAATGATGAAAGTGGAAGTGAAAAGGGGATAACTGGAGGTGGGGGAGGGGGAGGAGTGGAGGAGGGAATAAGGGCAAGCAGGTGAGCATTTTCAAGACAGAGAAAGAGAGGAGGAGATGGAAGGATGGAGGCAGGACGAGTGGCGCAGGACGCTTGACAGCTGCTCAGCATCCTCCTCTCTTCACTCAACCTCTCCAGGATTGAACTCTGACCTCCAGATGCTACATGGCTCTTAAAGAGACAGAGGTGTGTCTGCAGTTTGTCTGACTAAGTACAGTTACATCCATTTATTTATAATTGGGAGCCACAACTCTTTACTACCTGTTAAAATAAAATACTAGACAAATTGTACAGTTCACAGCTGCAAAGAAGCGGATGTGCACAAATGTTGCGTTTGAGATCAAACTTTGTTGTTTTGGGAATAACATTCAAAAATTGAATACTGGTAATATAAAAAATTATAAGTTAGTGCCTGTTTAATACTGGACAGCAACTAACAATTATTTTCATAACTAATATATATTTATTCTCTCTCTAAAATGTCAGAAAATATTGAGATGGCCATCTCATTTTGTCCAAACCCATATATATATATTTAAATTGCAATCAATCAAATTCATTAAAAGCAATTCCTGTTTTTTTTTTTTTTTTTTAATACATTTAGATTACTGAAGAGCTGAACTCTGCCCACTGCATAAATTAAGGCTCTAATGCAGGGTTGGGGGTCCAATTCCCATTGGGACAACCTTTTTTCTAAAAACGTATCCACTGTAATGAGTGCGTCCACCACATGGCATATGTTGAGAGTGACAACAACAGAGAAAAAAACTGCTGAACGTTGTGTTGTATGAAGACAAATGGTGTAAATATCCCTGGCAAGGAGCATTAACACCGAATCCAGCCTTGGCTCTGAGACACTGTGGATCCATGCTGGCTCTCGGGGGGCCATCTTGGATCAAAGCATCTGGCGGTTTGGCAGGTTGCATTCTGGGTCTTGCTGCTTGCCTTACACGCCATTTCTCAGTGCTCAACACAGAGCAGGGCAGACCAGAAACAGGCCAAAATCTACTGAGACTGAAGCAATAAATTTGGCATTGGTACAATGTTTGATCAGGACATCAAAGGATTAGTGAAATATGTCTGATGGAGATACACTGGGTTTCCCTTCCTGTGGGAAACTTTATCGTCATTAATATCATGTTTAGTGTTACCTCAGCTATCAGTGTGGCTGCGATGGTGAGAAATACACAAGATACAATCAACTTAGACACACATACACACACTCACAGGCAAGATACAACTGATACACACATCCCGACAACCCCTCTATCTGATTGCCTGTCTCCTTCTTCTCTTGTTTCACTCTCTCTGTCTCACACACAAGAGCACAACCAGGATATAATGACATGTACTGCGGTGTGAGTCTCTTATCCTTTAGACGTTAAAAAAAAAAAGAGAGAGAGAAAAGGCTGGACAGCATGGGTCAGTGTGTTTATATGCATCCATATGAGGGGCACAGATAGAGAAAAATAAAGAATAAAACGGAGAGAAAACAGAGTGAGCCTCTATAGCCAAATAAGATTAAGATAGTTATCTTGGCCACTGTTCCATTCAGCGTAGATAGGAATAATGAAACCCACCCTGAGGTGGTCAAATTGCTGCTGCTGGTGGCCTGCTCTGGTTTTTCATTTAGTGTGTACTGGTACTATGCTAGGTGTCACTAAATGCATGTAGTTGTAGTGAGTAAATACTGATGGACTTGACTGCATTTTCAATGGACTGTTTTCATTTGCTAAGATGGCCAGCAATAAGTCAGTTCATTATGTTATATTTCATACAGCATGAAGGGGACCTGAGAATATGTAAAGCAAATACAAAGCTTCTGCTAATACTAAGAGTCTGATGCTAGCAATAAAGTTTGAAGTGTCATCCTCAAATGCTGGGACTAAAGCATCTACCAAAAACTGCACTGTTGCAGTAAGACTGGTTTTCATGATTAATTATTTGTTTAATGAATCTTTTCATCAATTTCCCAGAGGCCATGATGATATCTTCAAATTGCTTATTTTGTCCGAGTAACAGTTCAAAACCCAAAGGGAGTTAATTTACAAAGATATAAAAGAGAGAAAGGTAGAAAATCCTCATAATAGAGAAGCTGGAAACAGCAAATATTTATCAATTTTGTTTGATAGATGATGGATAACAGATAAACCGATGATAAAAAATTGTTGTAAATTCATTTTCTATCATTGAACTAACTGATAAAGTTTCAAGGTTTGATACTTTGACCTTCCAGTAATGAGACAATCTATAGGTATTTGTTTCGTTATTATGAAGTCTGGCAACTGAATAAGCAGGAAACCCTACATTTGTCTTCCTTTGAGAAATGTCTTCTATTTGTGCCTTGAAGGAGCGAGCTTGGATAACAGGGCAAAATGAATGAGACAGAAAGAGGAAAAACATTAAAAGCTGTGATCACAGCACGTTCATCTCATTTCTTATCCCACCATTTTGCCATTTAATCCAATAGCTACTAATCCAATTTGTCTATCGGACATGTAAAAAGGCGTGGGGGGAGGAGAAAGAAGAGGAGGAGGGAAAGGGAGGAGATAGAGCTGAACTTCTCTTCTGTGTCCAAGTCACTTTCTGAATTGCAGTTTATTTAGGGACGAGCCACACTCTCCCATCGTTCTCTCCATCCGAGCGTCAAGCCCGTCTGATATCAGCGGGGATCAGGGAAGATGAAAGCCAAAGACGCATGAAAGGAAATGAGAAAAGAGGGAATAAAAAGAACAGGATGAACATTGTTTCCTGTGATTAGGTAAGAGCTCGTTAAAAGGCTGTCACTGCAGCGATGTGAATATGCATGACAGGGGCCGGCCTAATCAGAGAGGTCTATGGTGAGGACCGGAGGGGAGGAATTGTGCGTAAGTAGTCTACTGAAGACTTGATTTAATTAATGTGAGTAGAGGAGTGTCTTGTTAGGAAGGAGACAGAGAGAAACTGGGAGTGTCGTTTGTAAGCAGGAAAGGTCAGAGCGCTCACAAATTCAGCTTTGGCCAGAAACCTAATCTAAAACCTGCAGTAGGTCTGTTTTTTCATGGAGGAGATTTTAATTTATGGCAAAATCAGTCAAACCAAATTTCCCTTATCTCTACATTTAACCTTTCCTCCAGTTGGTGCTCACTAAAAAGCAGAATCACATTTTGTTCAGATGTGGCTCTTATATAAAGTAATGTAGACTGAATGCAACAGTTGTCACAATTCCCGACTCAGCAACATTTCAACAGTTGTGATATGTGTAAGAATTAAACCATCTACCCCCCCCAATCTTTGCTCTACACTGCACATGTGATTTCTCCTGCTCTCCTCTATTCTATTCTGCTCTCTACTGGAGTGGTGCTGAGGGCTATTTTTTTCCAGGGAGGCTGGTACGAGGCCTTTTTTTGCTGCCCTCAATGGCACAATGGTCCCAGCATATAGAGCAGATTCCTGCTTTATTGAACCTGTGTATAATGTCTGATGAATGGAACACATTAACCGATTCACACTCACCTCTTTCCCTCCCCCCCGGATAGCAAAAGGAGAAAAGTAAAATAAGAAAAAAGAAAGAAAGAGAGAAAAAAAACCTCCTCTCACACTGAGGCACAATGACTGCCTTTTCCACCGGTGTCATTTGTCAACCACTGCTTGCTTTACAACTTACAAAAGGGGTGGCGGTAGGGGAGAGAGCAGGAGAAGCAGGAGTGGGATGTGACTGATGGGGGCAGACGGGTGAATTGGGTCTTTTTCATAATCATAAGTGAGGCTGCATAATTATTTGTTTCTAATTACTAAGTGTATTAACCACAGTAAACTGATCATGTCTTGGTAAAACCAAGGCAGAGCTGCGCCTCAGTATCTGTAAAATGCCCTTCTGTCTCTCCACTAACTCAATGGTTAGCCTGATACTGATGAACAATGATGCAAACAATATTAATTTAAAATGCTAAATCCACTGTACACAATATGCTAGCCTGCAGACATAATAAAGCCTGTGTGTGTACCATATGTGGTTGGGAGGTGCCAAAGATACTTTGACACCTGAGACTAGGGTTGGCATCCTAAATCCCGTGTGTGTTTAGGTGTAGCCAACAGATACACCTTGGTTAAGTTTAGGTAAAGACTTGTGCATCAAGTAAGTGTTGACTTTTCCAGTATTTGAACAAGACCACAATTTCCCTAACCCTAGCCATAAACAAATGTGGTGAGTGCCTAGACTTAACCGCAAAAATGTTAATCACTGCTATTAGCAGATATTGTAGGAAAACAAATTAAATAAACTTTTTGCAGATACATTCAGGATAAATATAACTGTTTCATCATTATCTTAATAAAACTGCAACTGGGGAGGCACAAAGTATTTGCTATTGTAGCCAGAGATAAGACCTAGATTTTTGTCTTGTGAGTATTTTCTTATTATTAGTACTGGTAATATCTTGCAAAAGTGAGTGCTATTATCACACAGCCCTAATTTGAGCACTGTTTCAGGGGAAGAGGAACTATGGATGGTAGTGAGTAGGACTGCCAAAGCCTTTTTTAATGAGCAGGGTAGTGTACATATGCATCTTCTATCATGTCACTGTTTGAACATTTGTGTTCAGAGACCATTTTAAACAGATGATAGGTTCGTCATGCTATTATGTTTCCTCCTCTCATCCTCCTCTCTTTTAAACATTCACACCTCCTCACTCTCTCCTGCTGACTATCCTAGCTATACAGAAATACACACACACACACAACCCTGGGCAAATATGTTTGACCTCAAAGCTAACAGTAGAACAACCTCCAGACACTTCTCATTCCTCCACCCCAGAGACTAAGGAGGGGTGGGGGCTCGGGCAAACAGAGTTCACATAATAGACTGACTCTGGAGATGAAATGTTCATATTAGGAGGCTTCACTTTGTGCACACACCACACTCCAAAACACACACTTTCTGTTATATGTACAGAGAGGTGAAGAGTGTATTTGCATAACAGAAGTCATTTATGCAGCTCTCTTTCTCTCACTCCTAATTTAGCTCTTCTCCCCTTTTAACTTTCTCTACTTTCTCATTTTAATTAAATAAATTAAATGTGCATTTATGAATTGTACTAAAGTATTCCATTCTTTAATTGACTATCAAACAAAGGGACTAAAATGGGGTCAGATTAGAGAAAAACAAATGCCATTCCTGCAGTATTTCTCTGTTTGTCTGGCAGAACCAGCCAAGCCGTGACAATCACACAAATACACTCCTACTCAACTCATCCCCCCACATACACATCTCCTCCCTCCCCCTCCCTCCTCCTCCCACTCCATCAAATTGTGTTTTTGCTACAAATCAATAAACATTATCAGAGAGTGGCAGACTATGGGCTGGTGGAGGCAGCCTCTGTCTGTTAAAGCCTAGACCGCCCTGTCTCTATCACAGCCTGGGTGAGAAGGCCAGGAGGAAACAGACAAGACACACACGTAAGAGAAAGGTAGGCAAACATGAGTCCACAAACGCACACGCAAACAAAAAAATACAGGTAACAGGGACTTAAAGTAAACATGAAAAGCAGAAGGAGAATATACAAACAGATATGCTCGATGATCAAAAAAGCCAGTCTTTGATGCACATGTAGTCCTACAGGGAGCGATTTCTCACATCCATATGTACAGAAACACAGACAATAGAAAACAATCAAAGTGAGCAGACTGGAAAAGAAAAGAACAGCAGTGAAGCATTAAGGTGTTTAACAATAATCCTAACAGTGCAGCACAGGCTGTTTTGACCATGTCACTCAATGTCAATAAGAAATTAAAAGAGGAAAGAAAAAATCACAGTCTTTGACGCCACCAGCAACTTTAAACACTCCCTAACCCATTAGGCCGCTGTATCACCACTCCATGCTTGTCAAGTCGCTTTAGCTTTGGCGTCAGAAATCCCTGCTCTCTCCAACGCTCTACAAGAACCATTTAACTGAGCTCTAAATAAGATGATTTTCAACCTGTCCCCACTTAGCTTGGGGCTGGAAAAGGAAAATCAGGGGGCCTGCCATACACGATTTCTCAATTACCTTTCTCATTATTGTCACCCGCGTTCATTACTACTATTATCATCCTCCCTTTTCTGTTGCACCCCCCACTTTAGGCTAGCTTAGGCCGTTGTGGCTGTCGTGGTGGATGAAGAGAAGGAGGAGAGCGGCAGAATCGAGAGCTTTTTGCAAGGCCAGAGCACTTCAGGTAATTAATATAGCAAGAGGGGGCAGATGAGAGGAGACAGAGAATATGTGAGCGTACGTACGCCTGTGTGTGTTTTTGCTGAAACGTCTGATTGGGGAGCTCACCTGCCGATACCCCCTAAAAGGTATTTCATTAGCGAGCCTTTTACCATACAAGCAGAGGAACAAAGCCTCGGTTACGCCTGTCTCCACTCCAACTCAACGGGGCCCTCCAGGATGCCTGTAGCTGTGTGTGGGAAGAGTAAAGAAGAGTGGAGGAGCAGAGAGGAGAGGCGAGGAGAGGCTATCCCCGTTCATAATCTCATGACAAAAGGCAAAAAGGCATCATCCTATTAACAGCGTGATCTTCACCAGCTCATGCTAGCTCCTTTCCACAGGGGGCTCTCTTTTATTATTAAGGTGAGTGGGTGATAGGGAGCAGGAAAGGCGCCTGGTGCCTCCCTATTAGCTCTGGGACAAGAGGAGGTATGAAGGGGGAGAGGAGGGAGGAGAGACCCCATGCTAGGGTCCTGCTTGGAGTCTTTTTCTATTCTTCAGAAATGAGAGCCTTTGCTTGGACCTTTGGGGGCTGGCTTCTATTAGGCTTCAGAGATACAACACAAAATGGGAGAGTTTCTTTAATCAGACACCTCAGCATCAGCAGTGATGCTCACTGGGAAAACATCCTCAGCTCCACCTGTTAAAACTCATTTGAAGATGGTTCACCTTACTCTACAGCTCCCACTGTAACATTAAACATGTAAAGGATCAGCCATTAATGGAGTGCTCTATTTTATATATGTATTAAGTCCTAATGATGCTTAAAAAGCTGAAAAATGGTCAAGATTCAGTTCAGTTAAGGGGAATTTTTGTACTAAGCTGAGTATCCAACGGCAGCACTGCTAAAACAGACAATGCGTCTATGTGAGAGAAAGAGAGAGAGGGAGAGAGATTGAGTGAGGGAAAGAGAGATTAGTCTGTTTTTCTGTTTGAGTGTTTTGTTTTCTGCTCAGTGGGGGTGCCTGCTTGTAGCCTCAGGTTACACAGGGGAATTGTGGGGAAAAAAGCAGCCTGAGCTGTGTTTGTGAATGACAGCCACGACAGACTTGGTGGTAAAATGTGGTGAAGAGATGGAACTGGTTCAAACAAATAACATAAAAACCAAAAAGCACACACATTCTCAGTAAAGTTTTTCTTTTTGAGATAATATCCTCATGTCTTTCTTACTCTTTACAGTCACATTAAAATTGTTGGGAGCAATTCTACCTTTGACATTATCGGTTGCCTGTAGCTAATTTATGTATAAATTTGGGTTGTTGATTACATAAAGACTGAAGCTTATGCTACAGCTGAACTCCTTCCAAAGGCTTTATCAGTAAACACACAAACATATACACAGACGTCCTACTCAGTTCTGAGTGCCAGGCCAAATCCTGTCTGCACAATGACCAGCGAAAATTTGGCTTGTTTATACACCCACACTAAGAGACTGCAAATGAAATATCAAGCAACTATTGGGACATCCCAGAAGGTGGTATACAAAATGAAGATATGCAGCAGGAGGAGCAACAAGGCTTCAGGGTGATTTCACCAACATGCAGGTTCTGAAAAACGTGTCTGGGATGATCAAATCAGCTGTACTGTCAACCTGAAAATACTACCATAGAGAAAGGTCGCGTATGCTTCTATTGTGTACATACAACTTAAAAGATGAAAGCAAAAGCCCTTATTTTGCCTTTTTAAAAATACATTTAGATTAACTTAATGCATTTATTTTAATACAAAACTAAAGCATAAATGAAAACACTGTACTACATGAAATTCCAGCAAAATGGACAACTATTAAACCAAAGGCAGTGTTTATTACTGTGATGAAGAGTATGGCAACAGGTAAGAGGCAAAGCAGAGCACTGACACAGGGTTTATATGTAAATCAATGACGTGTGAGAGACTTTCTAGTTCACATTCACAAAAATAAGAAAGAGTACAGAACTACGCCACAAATACATATATATAATTACACTGTGAGAGACTAAAAACACTTAAGATAATCTTTAATTTACTCTCTCTCTAATTGATATTTTCTGAATCAAACTTAAATATTTTTCTATTTGTATGCACAGGTTTATCATGTAGTCCTGGTCCTTCATGATGAGACAGTACAAATGTCAGCAAGTCATTGCTCAGACTGGCTCTGGTGCCCTGCAACTACACCCGCTGTACCAGTAGGAAAACATTTTAAACAATTTATAAACAATAAATGCTTCAGAGATCCAACATGTATTTATAGATACAAGAACTGTTGTCCCTGCTGTGTGACTACCTACTACTCCGACCAACTAACACACTCACCTACATAAAAGTCAGTGCTTTGCTATTTCAGTGAGGCAAAGAGAAGTTTGAGGGACCTTTAAAGGTATGCCAAAAGTAAAGACTACAGATACTCAAGAGATGCACTTCTTCCAACACACACACACACACCTCCACACACACACACCACACACACACACACCACACACACACCACACACACCTCCTCTCATCATCACCGTCCTCCATTCTCCTCTTTAGCCCAGTAAAAAGCCTGTGATGACCTGGGTGTGTAGCTTATTAACCTCTCCATCAGTTCTTATCAGCCAATGAATAGCCCAGTCATCTGCCCCTCCTCCCGAATCTGAGGGTGAAAAATTTCTCCTCACGTCAGGACTATAATTCAATCCACACACAAATCATTTAAGGAGTGCACACACACATACACACTCATACTCACACACCAACACAGGGAAGAGGATCAGTGGAAACATTTTGTCAAGGTGGGCTTCCAAGACTTGCCTGGACCAGATGTTATAGAAATTATCCACAATTGGAGGAAACAACAGAAGGGTCGTATTATGGTGTGTGTGTGTGTGTGTGTGTATAGTGTGTGTGTGTGTGTGTGTGTGTACATGTGAGCCTGACTGCATGCTCGAGTGTGTGTGTGTGTGTGTGTGAGGGCCAGAATAAATTAATGGCTGATTTCTCCCCCTTGCTTTGATGGCATTAAGAGCCCTCTTCTTCTCAATGTGCCACGTTAAATGCTTTTCTCTCCTTCTCTCTTTCCCTCCATCTCTCCCTTCTTTTTTTTTGACAAGCAGGGCCACCCAGCAGAAAGCAACTGATGCAAAACGCCGGAGTAATCCCCCCTCCATCCACTACCCCTCCTGCTATCTTTAGTCTTTGACACAGTAGCCATTATCTGTGGGATTTAGTTAAACCAAACCTTCATGTATTTGTTAGGCCCTGGGTTCGTTTTCTCCTCTGACTGCTCTGCTTGAGTGTGGCCAGGCTGAAGGGGAGTAGGAGGGAGTTACATCATCAGTACAGCTAGCTCGGGCACATGAACAGGGGGTCTACAATGCCATCAAGCTGGATCCCGCTCAGGATGTTAAATATGTTAAAGTCTGCGCTGAAATTTGTCATTTGTTTTGTTTTGATTGCTGCAAAAAGAGTCCTTACAGAAATCAAAAGCTTCACACAATCAAACACAATCAATTGAAATTAACAAGGCCTGAAAAGCTGTTGGATGATAAATTGAATTTACCAAGGTATCAACATTATGAATCTGTGATTGATCTGAATTTACCCTCATCACAATTATCAATAAAAACTGTTATCAATAAAAACAACATCGAACCAGACCAAAACACTCAAACACCCCTGGCCATGGTGTAATTAATCCAGACAAACCTATAAAAACAAAGTAGTCACATTAGAGAAAATGTTCCAGAATATACCATACAGTCCAGCTGTAATCTAAACCATGAGGAAAAAATTTCTTACTGACTTTTCATTATTTCCAGATTGTGACTTGTTTCTACTATCAACTCATATCTATGAAGTCATGCTAAACACTGAGGCCTTCCTCCCTGCCACATGCAGCTACAGAGCTAAAAGCAGTGTTATGGAATCACTGTTGAAACTCGCAGATAAGCCTGGGCTTGGTGGGGCTAAGCTAAGGTTAAGCCAGGTGGTTTAGTTCCCCGAGTATGTGTTTACACACACAATGAGGTGTGAACCATTTGGGGGGCTTAGAGGATGGGGAAACACAAGTTGACTTAGTGCTAGTGTAAACCTTAGTACCTGTTGATGGCGCTGATGGCTGACAGCTTAACACAAACATCAGCATAAATCTGTAGGGATTCTGATCCATGCTGGGAGTCAGATTTAACATGCTGTAGAGGAATACACACTGGTATAGCAGGGACAGGTATCAGATTGCAATATTTTTTGGTAAACACCAAAACTGTCAAGTGAAGAGAACAGGCAATAGATGTCTGGTCAGTTTTGCAGTTTTGTTAAAAAAGATATTTCATGATTTAAATCAAAATGTTGCCTATATTCTTCTTGTACAGCTTCTTGTGTTGGGAGAACATTTATTACTTAAGAGTTCAGTCTTCGTTTGTTCAATGAAAAGGCAGTTCTGCAGAAAAATGTATTTCTCAAATATTTTTGGTGTTAGTACAGAGACTAATGGCAGGTAGTGTAGTGGCTCCAGAATATAAAATCTATACTAAGCCTTAGTTAATAGTGAAAGTTAGTAGTTATATTTTTTTGTAAAGGAGTAAGAGAGAAACAGGTAGGGAAATATCTGAATGAAAAAGTGTGGGTATGTGAGAGAGACAGAGAGGGAGAGCAGTGATAACCCCCAGTGGAGGACCCCCTCTCAACCTGCTGACAGACAGCTGAAATCTTTTTAGCATAAGTGGCTCCGCCTGCTCCATTAGCAAAGAGAGGGAGGAGGGTGTGTGTGTGTGTGTGTGTGGTGGGGGAGGTCGACCCCCCCTGGGGTAGATGTTAGAACAAATTTGAGGGGTGTCATATTACACGCCTTGTGACAGGAGGCCGAGGGGAGGTGAACGATGAATTTGCTTAATGAATTAATCTGCGGACCAGTAATGGCTCTGCTAACAACATTAGTCATCCTTCTTACGTCTCTGTGCTACGATTCACTAGTTTCTTTCCCCCTCGTCTCTCTCCGTTACGCAATCATTTCTTCCTTTTACTACTTTTATTCCCTGTCTCTGTCTTCTTCCTCTCAGGGGTTTGCTTAAGGGCAACAACTCAGTCCTCCCCCTTTACAACATCAATAAAAAATATTTTAGTAAAAACGACATTCTGCACTGTTTAAATCTCCAGAGATAAAGAGGAATTAAGTCTATGTGAAATACTCCCTAATATACATTGTCCCTAATGTTTGTAAATGTGTCAAATAAATCCCCCACACTCCCCTTTCAATCTGGGATAGCATTACATTACAACTGACACCAGCACCAGGCTGTTAATGCCACTGGCCTGAGCTTTGATTCAATACACCAATGTAAAATTGCTGTGTTTAAATAGATATTTAAATGGAAATGTATTGGGAAAGACAGCTGTTGGTATTTGTAGCCTGGAGTGCTCATTACAATGGGAAATAGGGAGGAGTGTGTATGGGCAGGGGGGTGATGACAACGGTAGCATGGCGAGCAGCTGTGTTAGCAAGTGAATGGTGTAATTACTGGCCAAACCTCTGTCATTAACCTGCATTGTTGAGTGCTACCACAGCCGTTAACATAAAAAAGCCTTGATTAATTGACTGCAAGGTTGAAATTCAATTATGTCATTGGGCTGCAGTTTGTAAACTAGATAATAATCAGCCAAATAAAAAAACAAAACACAAAGACACTAAACATCCCCATGAATCTGAGCTATGCAAGAAGTTCTTTCTTTTTAAATTAAATTTTCACTTTCAATTCTGATTAGAGATGAAAGCAAGATAAAGTTTACATTATCAAACAAACAAGAAAATAAAAATATAGGTGGAGTGAAACAGATTAACATGTGACAGCTTCCCGTTAAACCAAAAATTTAACCCTTGAAATAAATGTATATAAAAGATAGTTTTAAACTACAGAACTAAAACAAGACAGTCAAACTGAAATAAAACACTGCAGTGTGTTTTTTAAAGTGTGGTACATACGGCACTGTGGGTGTGTGTATATGTATGAACATACTGTATTCAGTTTGTTTGTTAATGTGGAACTTTAGTGTGTGTGTGTGATGATGTGTTGGCAGCTTGCAGCATGGTTTGTTGGACCGGCTGCTGCATGGGGTCTCAGGCAGAGAGGCGGCCGATGAAAGCATTGGCGGGATGCTCCAATAAAGAGCAGATTATCATAAGCGGCCATTGTCCACCTCCCAATTCTCTCCAATAGCCACCCCCCTCCTCCCACACACCAACCCCACTTACTCACCCCTCTGCTGAAAATGTTAATCAGCCCTATCTGACATGGCTAAGGAAAGAAAGAGTGCCTGGCACAAAGAGTACAACTTTAACTGATTAAGAGGAAGTGAAAAAAAAATGGTGGCAAAATCATCTCAAATAAGAAGAAAGAGAATGGCAAACAGACAAATATGACAAAAAATAAAGCAAGTGATAGAAGAGAGGTAGCGCACAATAATTCCTACTCTAGTTTACAAACAAATTTAATTTGCTCGGCTCTGGGCTGTGGCGAGGAGCTACACCCCTTTCCCCTCCATCGCAACAAACTCCCTCCCTCCCGTTGACTCCATCCACCCAGCTCGTTTTATCTGAAGATTCTCAGACAATGCCCAGAGGATCCCGTTCCCTAATCTTCCTAAAAATCCCCCTTTCATCCCCACTGTTAAAGAATGTATGAAAGGCTGACACCGAGCTGGAGAAAAGAAGGCAGAAAAAAAAAGCCGTGCACATCTGGGAGTGAGGGTGGTGTCACTGTGCTAGACTGGAGGGGAGCGGGGACAGAAAGCGCAAAGGAGGCAGGAGCTCAGCATTGGTCGCTTGTGCAGAGTCCTTGCAAGATGACTAATTAAATTGTTTTGCTGTTCAAACATTAGAATGGCAGAGGAGATTAAGTGAATGAGCGGGAATGGGAACGTATGTATGTATGTATGTATGTATGTATGTATGTGTGCGTGTGTGTGTGTGCTTGTGTGCTTGTGTGTGGGGTTAATCTGTGTTCTGACCCAGCTGAACCTGGAGTCTCTCACACGCACACACACACACACACACAAAACAAAAAAGCTCAAATCCTTTGTTTTGTCCCCTCAAAGGCAAGAAAAAAGGCAATGGGTTTTAAAGGAGTGATCCCTAGATTTCTTTCCTTCCCTACAGGGAAAATGGTGCATTTTTTCCTGAAGTGAATTCAAGATGACCACAAACACATTCCACTGTGGTCTAATACAAAACCATTCGATTGAAAGTGAGTGCTCTTTTCGTAACCCTGACAACAACAACAAGAAAATGACCAAAGGCTTCAAAAAGGAACGCATCTTCTTTTAGCTGTGTCTATCTCAGTTGCCATGAGCTTAGCTTACGAGTTGGGTCTGTGATTATGGATAAACACTAGTCGCAATCTCTCTGCTCAACACTTTCAATCACAATTCACACGGCGGCCAAGCCTTCAGCATAGCCTGTGTTTATTATCCAATCAACTTTTATTGGAAGATTCAGGAGGAGAGCTGTGTGTGAAACTTAATGTTACTCGATTCATTTTCAAAAGTGCAAGAAGGCCAACAAAATGCAGCAGAGAAAAGGGAGAATCACACAGTGCACCTGAAAAACAAAGTAACTACTGATCAAAGCCAACACCAAAACCTCTCTCCCTCCATCTTTCAGTCTGTGAACAGGGGAGGGTATTATAGTCTAAACACTTTTTCTTCTCTCAGTGCTGAAAGATTAGACTGGTTATCCCATTAAAGTTGGTAAAATGCCATTCTTGTGTCTTTAAGCTCTCGTATAGGAGGTCAAGATGAGTCTGCCTGCGCTTACAAGGCGGGCACGGATGTAATCTGCCCAAAGTTACAATAATTAATGTTAAGCTTCTCCAGCAATACGTTTGTAAAAGAACTGGTCCTGATAATATACTTAAAGCTGCACACACTGTTTGTGTTGCTGCGACGAGACAAGGCAGGGCTTGATGTGCATGTGAGTGTGTATATGTGTGTGTGTGTGCGTCCCTATGCCACTCACGTAGCTCAGCTTAAATCTTTAGTCAAACTATAAGCTGATGCTGCCACAATGCTGGATTAGGACGACAGGCATGGGAAAAAGAGTGAGAGGCCGGCTCACTTGATGCTAAGGAAATATAAACATAACACACACACTCAGAGACAATGATGCCTGCTCCCAATCGCCATTAGTATGAGAACTACAAGTGGAGGATCTGGGGCAAATGTGAAAACATTACCAGCCTGGAATAAAGCTCTAAAAGAAGAAAGGAAGCAATTGTCTACAGTTTCCAACTTCAAAATATGAGAGTAATATTTCTACTTCAGACTGTGCACACATATATGTTCATACTTTTATAACATATGCAACTGTGTAAGAATTTATAAATGCACTAAAAATGCTTTAAGAAATTTACTGAGATGAGGGCAGTTGTGCATGTAGCACTGAGTGGTGATCTTAAAACATTTAATCCCTGATAATAAAACTAACGACAGTACAATTAAATGGATGAAAGTATGCCTGCAGGCCGTAGTTTGGACAACTGGGATTTAGAGCCACAGGTTGACATTTAAGCTGTTCACGTTCTGCAATCCTCCACATAATCACAAACCAACTCAAAGCGGCCAGTGGCTCTTCCCAGTGTGAAGGCATTGACAGTCCGTTCTGTCCCTTTCTCAGATACTGAGGAGGATAGGCTGCATGTGCAAAGTACATTAAGCTCTTGCTGGATCCCTCCTTGTGCCATTCTCCCCTCGTCGACTTGCAGACACAAAGGCAGATTAAAGGAGCGTGCGCCATAAAAACCCTGTGTCAATCTTATCGGCTTCGAGTGCAATTTTTAAACATATGTTAATCTGGGAGAGCTAAAACTCATTCTCTCCTCTCTCTGCTTGTTTATCTCTTATCAAATGCGCAGTAGGTGAGGGGCAGCTTTGCGGTGCAGCTAAGTGCCATTATTTGGATAATTGCGTCCATTGTTGCAGGTTATATAGCTATTTGAAATGGGAGGTGTGTGTAAATAGGTGCAGAGGCCAGGTAGGGGGTGGTTGAGATGTATTCAAAGAGGGGCAAGGGGATTTTCTGCGAAGGCTACATGACGCATCTGAATGCCTCTTCATACCTCAAGCTGAATATTGAATAAGGAGAGTTTGATATGTTTTTCTGTATAACAATACCTTTAGAAAAATAACAATGCCAAGGTCAGAGGCATTACATGCGTCGGTAGAAACACACAAATGATGAATGGTATCTTAATTCTATTAAAAATCTGAATAGGAATAGAACACATTCTACTGATGCCATCAAAAGTTTGAGCTTTAAAATCTGTGCAGGCCCTTTTGCTTTTCTTAGAGCACTGCGTTAACAAAAGTTTCATAATATTTAGTCAAAATGAATAATGTATCTGTAATGAATACTCAGCTTCTGTTCAAATGCACTAATAATCTTCTCATAAAATCAATAAACTGCTATAAATAATCTGTCTGTTGCAGGAGGTGAATGTTCTCCTAATGTTGCATGTGTGAAGGACAGTGCTCCCGGTGGTGCAAGAATAACAAGTTCATTAGTCGAGGGGGGGCGTCGCAGGAATTCAAATTCCCCCCCGACCCGAGTCTGGCCTCTGATTGGCTGGCTGCGTCAGCATGGCGAGACTCATTAGAGCCCACCAGTAATTAAGAGTTGTTAGAAAGTGAATTCTCCAACCGCAGATTAGAAAATTAAACTATTTACTGATTACATATTAATAGAAGACAACAATGGCGCTTGCCATAAGCTTGGAAGGCAACCAAGGAATAAATCTGTGTACTTAATTACCATAAACAATGGGGGCATAGAAATGGAGTTTTATGCACACTCCCTCCTGTAATGTGTCTGATATCAGAAGACACTTGACAATTCTTGTTCAATTATCTCTATTATTTAATGTGCTGTGAACTGCCTCTGAGTAAATAAATTAACCACCCCAATTACTTTGGATTCATCTGGGGAGGGCCGTGGCGTAATAGAAAATGCCGCAGAAAGCTGCATTGTGCCCAAACCCGGGGAGAGAGGGGGGTGGAGGAGAGGAAAATGTGTGAAAAAGGAGGGAGACAAGGGGGAGCATGGGTGAGAGAAGGGAAAGAGAAATAGAGATTCACAGGGATAAAAAGGAACGGAGCAAATAAGAAGTGATGCAGAGAAACAGAGAGGACGGAGAAAGAAGGAGTGAGAGAGAGAGAGACATGAAAAGAAAGACAAGAAAAAAGGAAGAGAATATTGATTCAGAAGGCACAAGTGACAGGATAAGTTACTTAAAATGAGAAGAATTAAAAACAATAATTCTATTAAAGACCTGATTACTTGTAGGAAATATTATACATGCATACAGAGACAACATGACAAACTGTGTATTGAGAGGGGTAGGGAGGAAAAGGCTGCAGGAATGACAAAGGAGGAGCATGTGATATCAAAGAAAAGCATATTGAGGACCAGCAGAGCACAGTGGATCTTCCCAGGCTTTCTGCTGGTGGAGCAGAGAGATGAACAATCAGTCATGGGTCAGTCGGTCTGTCTGTTCACATCTGCCCATCAGTCCTGCAGTGCCGTGCACTTCCACAGCACCACTACACACTGAGCTCACCCAAACTTACCTCAAGAGGTCTGAATCATATGATCATATGTACCATTATGACTACTCTGCACATCCACCCTGCTTAGAGAGCCTGCACAAATTGCAACAAACACATTTCTTGGAATAAACTACACACATACACAGGCCAGATATGAAAGTATTAATAAGGGAACAGTCAATGAGGCACATAATAAACCTAATTCGAAAGTATTTCTGATCGTTAAATAAAAACTAGCTAGTCTCCTCTCTTTTGTATTTGTGACATCCAGCTTTTACTGCACCTCTACTTCTTAATGCTGACCCCAGCTCCCTTTAAGTTTTTCAATGGAGTTGCTGTATCATCTTTTTTTGAGATCGCATCTGAGCTCCAACTCAATTAAAATACTGGAAGGTTGCGTCAGATTTTATTTCTGGCCGACCTTTTCTCTAGAAAGCCCTTCACAGAAAAGTGCAACTGTAGACTCAAGTTTGTAGATGTTTTGTATGTCAAAAGCACATGCTTTAGTAGGAAAACTAAAATTACTGTTGACTATAGCTTGGCTGAGAAATTGGTCTTTGTGTGTCTTTTTTTAACTTTAAGTCACAAAGAGAGGTCTGAAGGTGATGACAGCCTGGCCTAGAGAAGCATCAGTAAAAGAGGTTGAACTGAGGCCGCTCTCTCACGCTGCTCTGTGTTAATGGACACAGAACTGTGTGCTTATATGTGAAAGAAGGCGCCTCAGTCAACTTTCCTTGGACAAAGCATGGACATTAAATGGAGAGGTGGAGAACAAGGGAGTCAGAACATTTAGTTGGGTAGGAACACACAGTTCTGTTTCTACTGAGGTGTGATACCGGTCTCATGAGACAGCATCAGTACAGACAAGAAGGTAAGGTAGGGACTTTGTGTCTCAAGTTTAGGCAGCATCTATCTTTAAGCACGCGGGGGTTGTATTATTGAGAGCACATGATACAATATGAGACAGTTCACACAACAGGAGAGTGTTTTGGACAGTAGGTGAAAAAATGTTTTGTCCAACACACATACAAGTGCCCACATACTTGTGTCGCCAAAAAGGCTATTTTAATATTAATATTCATTATGTTTAAAGAAATGCATTTGACAAACATGTGCTGTGCATAAAAAAAAACCCCAAAACAGGCTGCTACATGTTGATTGTTCTGTTGAAGTTTAATCAGGCTGATTTATGGTCAATTCATCTTTATAGGAGGACTTCCCCACATTATTTATCAGCAGCCAAGGAAAGTCCTGATCAAGATTTGTGTGAAGTTTTGTGGACTTTGTAGGTCCATAATTCAACCAGGCACTTGCACATAAGTAAGTAGATACTGGGGAAATAAAAGGACTTCTAGACATTGGCAGACTTTCAAAAATGTGGCTGGCAGAACAAAAATAAATAAATCAACATTTGCTGGTAGCTGGTGGTAATTTCTCACCACGTCCCCTAGCACAGGCACCAGTCAGATGTGATGGATCAATACCGGATGTTTTGCTTACAGCCAATCAGCCACAACTTCAATCAGACATTCAGGGTTCGGAGAAAAATATCTATCATCTATGACAGCCTATAGAAAGGTGACCTCAGTTGCTGAGGTGATAAAGGTTACTTTAGTGACCACCTGTCACTGGCACATCTTGCTCTGATGCCTCCAGACCTTGGCCTACAGGCACAATCCATAACCTATTGGATGAGTCTCTGGGATAAGTGCTGCAAAATGAGATATGG
Source organism: Lates calcarifer (assembly GCF_001640805.2). Taxonomy (NCBI): domain Eukaryota; kingdom Metazoa; phylum Chordata; class Actinopteri; family Centropomidae; genus Lates; species Lates calcarifer. The sequence goes on from NC_066848.1 coordinate 16,498,924, forward strand.
AAACAGAAATACACTTTGAGGAAGTGAGCAATGTGCTCAACATTATGTGGCAAGTTTTTCCCCCTTGCTGCACTACAAGTGTGGAATTGGTGCCAATTTGTGGGTGCCCTAAATATTGACTGATGCCTCACAGCTAAGCATGGCCTTCCCAGCAAACATATTTTGACACCCAATGGGCTAATTCCACATGTTTCATTGCTTTTGATGATAATTACTGACCAAATGTGGCACTTGAAAAATGTCATTGTTTTCTAGTGTACAACACATACCATACATGTCACCCATATATATACAGTGTGCTATATCACCCAGACGTCAGGGTGTTGATTTGTGGAAACCACATTTTCTCAATTTCATTCCCCACTGATGTTTATAAGGGGGTGAAAAGCATCCAAGATGAATTTCTCTTCGTGATATCCTTTTATTATTTTGTCCTCGCCCTCCCTGTTGTCGCCCTCTTCCTTTTCTGGTGAATCATATTTTTCAGGAGAGGACCACAGGTATATATATTTTTATATATATATTTATATAACTATATAAAGAGAAATCTTTATGGCTGAAGGTGTTTGGAAGTAAATAACCTGGCGTCTTGCTGGCTAGCGGGCGCTTTATCAGTGGGTGAAGAAGAAGAAGGAAAAACAGCCCTTCAGATTGACACAATGGCATGCGCTCCGACAGGGGAAGAGGGCACGGAGGCAGGGAGGGAGGCAAAAAGGAGGAGAGCGAACACAACAAACAGAGGAGAGATAGTCTTGATATCAGGACCCAAATGGGATGGAGAAGGTGAGCACAAATCCCACCGCCCCAGTTTCCTTTTCTAAAAACCTCCTCTTCTATCCTCCCCTGTGTTGCTTTTTTAGGAATTTGGGGGCTAAATCCACCAAGTTAGGCGCTGATACATCAGAAAGAGCATGAGAGCTGCTACTAAATTACTACAGTAAATACTGTACCTACACTTTCAGAACATTTGCAAACATCAAAATTTAACACTTCCTGGGACTGTTTTTTTTTTTCAGCAGCATTCTTGGGTGAGGAATGGGATGGTTTAGTATCACAAATGGGATGCTATTCTCCAATTTCAGTTAGGGACTTAACGGAGCCAAGGCCCCTCTTTTGGCTCGGCACACTGTCTCATGTCTTAACAAGGCTTTACCCCCGGCCAAATCTTAAATAAAAACCTTCCGAATCCGGCTCCGTATGCCAAACCAGATTGCACTTTGTATGCGCGGGTGTGTAAGCATTTGTGTGTGTCGTCGTGGATTTGTGAACTGTGTCAGTGCTCATGTTGTGTTGCCTCGTGTTTTTTTTTTTTTTTTTTTTAAACATTTCTTTGCCTCTCCCTCTCTCCTCCCTTCAACTCACCCCCGTCTTTCCTTATACAGCATATCAATGAAGGCCAGATATGTACTAGGGGAAGGAGGGTGTATGTGTGTGTATGTGTGTAGCTGTGCATGGCTGAGCGCACTGTTCAATAGTGTGGAGGCTGGCTGGCTGGGGCCGCGGCTGGCAAACGGCTGCAGCGGAGACTTCGGCTGGGGCTCCGCTATCACACCCAGTTATCGTTTCCCCCATGAAGGGCTCCCTTATCACCCCAGCCCAGAGAGGTCTCCCTTCTTCTCCCATCCCCGAGACACACTCCCCCTCTCCCTCCCTCTCCACCCACCATTCCCCTCCCTTCTCCACCTCCTCCTCCTCCCTCATCCCCCATCCCCTCCTTTCATATCCACCCAGCGCTCCGTCGCTCAACATTCAACCGAGAGGGAGGGAGAGAGGGGCGGGGGGCTTCAAAGATTCTCTCTCTCACAAGTGCACACATAAATACACACACGCACAAACTCCCCAAGTGTACATGCGTGTGTATGTGCGTGCGTACGCTCAATTTGCCAAAACAGTTTTTCCAGTGTAATTGGGCTTGGGGTACCTGTGTCCATGAGATAGCGCAGCCTCTTCTCCACGCGAGCTGCTCGGGCGTCTATGTGCCTCTGCTCGCTCTCCAGCGCAGACAGCTCCCCAACCACATACTGACTGGTGTCTTTGAACGCCTTCTGTCAACCAGAGAGAGAGAGTGTGTGAGAGAGAGAGAGAAAGAGAGAGAGAATGGTTATGAGAGAAAAGGAAGAGTAGTGCGATATAGCATTAAACAGAGACAGAGAAAAAAGGATAGAGGGATGAGAGAATGGGGGAGAGTAGAGAAATACAGAGATGGAATGAAGCAAAAAGGTGATGAAAGGATAGAAAAATAGAAAGGATGTGAATGTAAAAGAAATGAAAAGAGAAGAAATAAAGCATAGGGAGGAAGAGAGTGAAAATGTCTGAACGGATGTTCAATGTGTCTACAAATCTTCCTTACATAAAACAAAAGAGAAAAGAGTTTAAATTTCATAACAGATTATACATAGAGTTAGTGACTAAGTTTTGCTGCATTTCTGATTTTCTCTCACATCGTCAAAACCACTTTATGGCTGTATTATAGCTTTATTTGTAATTTGTATTTTAAAACAACAGCAATGCTCTAAATAACCAGATTAGAGTGTTGTGGATGAAGACATATTCAAGTGAATTGTCACACCAAACTACCAAGGTAACACTTAGGAATGCTAATTCTAAGCTATTTGTTTTAAATAACTATTGGTCACTTTACTTATCAATAACTGATTCACATGAAAAATAACAAAATGCTTGTTTCTCAACAATTAACTTGCTCTGTTCACAGCGCAGCCCAAGTAAATTAGGTATGAATAAAATGAACAAATTCAAGTGATTTGAAGCATTAAGTAAATGGAATAAAATGCTGTCAATCAGAATTGCTGCTCAACAAACAAAAAGACAAAAGACAAAGCATAATAAGTCATGTTAACTTGCAGGCTTTATGACATGAATAAGATGGGAATTAACATGTAGGGAAGTTAACTCAGTCTCTTGACAACAGATTAAATCTTGCTTGTTTTTATTTAGGAGTGTGTGTATTTATGTGTCTAGGCATTTGTCGTGCATGTCAACTGTTCACTTTAATTCCTTGTTGGTGTTATTTGGAGAACCAGTTTTGCAAGAGTTGATAATGAAAGGGATGAACTGGTAAAAGAAGCAAGAGGCATATTTAAACTAGTCACTTAGATGACGAGAGAAAGGCGACAGGCAGCAATTTCATGAACTTAAACCTCCCATGACATCAAGGTAACAGGGTCTTACTCACAGTAAACTGATGCAGTTTTCTCAATGCATTAATCATCAATTAATCAGTAACATCCCCATCAACACTTTCATTTTGTTGAACAATCCAATACTCAATCCAGAATCAATCATGGTGCCTCCAGCAAGTAATCATCAGTCACTGACCTTTGCCATTTTATGTTTAACAACTAAATCAACATTCTTAAACAAGAGACATCTCTCATTTGGTATTTAGTCCTTTCAACTAAACCTTACATACAGATCTTCTTAACCCCACATATACACACTCTGCCACTTCAGTCTTCAGCCAACTTCTCATACACACAAACAGCAGCCATACCATAACTATACATACTTAAGCGCACACATACACACACTCATCACTCTATAACCATAAGCACTTAATACACACTCCATTTCTGACCCCTCTTCACCTCTGTCTCCTGGCTACTTGCTATTCTCCACAGAGACTCCTCTGAGTGAGGAAAATGTTTATTCAAATTCACTACTGAGGATGCATCCGAAAAATATCTCCATTTTATTGCTGATGCACTTCATTTTTCTTAATGGGAAGGAGAACTAGTGAGCAGGAGAGAGAGAAAGTTTTTTTTCATTCCACCCAGGCCAGCACTTTTTCCCTGTACTCTTTCCAGTGTGTGCATCTGTGTGACTCTGTGCACATGTGATTTGTGCAAGTGTGTGTATGTGTGCGTTGATTCCCAGAAGCCCCCCACCCCCGCCCCCTCCCGCCCCAACTCCCTCCTCCTTGCGTGCTCTCGCTCTATCACCATATTTTTCCTTGGCAAATCAATTTTACACATGATCAGCCCACTCCCCTTGCCGCGCTCAGCCCAGCCGTAATTAAGAGGAGGGAAATTACCATATATATTATATTAATGCAAACATCATTCAGCAGGTAATTCTTGGCTGATCGGGATAATGGAAAGGTTGAACACCCATTAACCCTGGGGCCCAGGCACTGGGAGGAGGAGGTGGGTGTGTGTGAGAGCGTGTGTGCGCATGGGACAGGGGGTGGAGGGTGCAGGGTCGAGGGTAGGAGAGGGCTGCTTGGGAAGAGAGATTCACCCCGCGGTCTCCAGTGGCACACACACTCGCAAACACACTCACTGAAATAATAGCATTCTTGTAGACACACTCTTTGTGTGCACAAGTTCAAACACAGGCTGAGAAGAGTATGAGTGCGTGTATACACTTGAAGGACACGCCGGCACACAACTTCTTTGCCAAGACACACACATACACTTCTAAATGGCAGAGCAGCTGATATCTAGCATTGTTATAATTAAAATGGCAGTCTGTTAGATCAATACTTAGATGTCTGTGCAAAGAAGAGAGGACAGCAGAGAGAGAGGGAATGTGTGTGAGAGGTGGACAAGGTGAAGAGTGGGAGGGAAATTTAAACATAGAGGCAACAGAGAGAAGAGCTCACTGACACATTTATATAAGACAGGAGAGACAGAGAGAGAGCTCAAATAAAAAAGGCCAAGAGGGAGCAATTAAGAGACACAACCTCCAACCTCACTTTTGACCCCCAACTTCCCTCTTTTCTCAAACTTGATCTGTCCATTACACAGGCTTCATGAGGCTGAGACAGGCAAAGTAGACCAAAAAGAAAACTAGAGTATCACAATACTAACTCAATTTTACTTTTTACACATACATATTTAAAAATGTTCCTCTGCTTTTTTGGTCAGTTGTTGCAGGTGGGTATAATGGGTAGGTGGGTATGCCTTAAACTCTTTCTGCGCAAACATAGGTACAATTTAGTATGACAAAAAAATGGACAAACCTCTTCCTCAAATGGTCTGCAAATATCAATGTCTGTCGGTGAACCCCTATCCTCCTCAGCCTTCCTCAGATCCTCAGGAACAGACTTCTGTCTCTTCACCTCTGGAGGGATAAGTAGATGGACAGATGTCAGCAAAACAACAATCTCCTTTGCAATTAAAAGCAAAACACACATAGAATTTATACTTAGCTGTCAGTGATCTGTCCTTGCATATAAATGTTGTTGAACTAATACTCAGACAATGTTGGTGGTGGAGTCAGTGAGGCAGTTTTGTGTTTACTGCTGCTGATGCTGATATTCTTAAGAGGAAAAGAAAGAAAGCCTGCCATGCTCTGGTTTATCAATTAGTGGCATTATCATCTCCAGTGTCAGCGGTCATTTCTTTGACTGAGTTACAGCTTTTTCCATATAAAACGTTTCTTTCATTGTATATGGATGTGTGGTGTTCTTCATGAGGTGTTCATGGGTGACTAATACTGCAGTTATGGTTGGTTTGCAGGTTGCAACAGATAACTTGAGAGTTTAATTGTTGGCTGTTGGCAAGGACAGGTAAAGGAAGACTTTCGTCACAAAGCTGGTTTCAAAGCAGCAGCCGGTGAACAGGTGGATAATTATGAGCTTCTTTTTTCTGAATTGAGCCACTGCCCCTCAAAATGTCTGTGCAGGTCCCTGCCAGTTACTTGCTGGCAGGGTGTGAATTGGATGTATGCAAGTCAAATGTTACTGTGTGCAAACATACCTCCCTGAGTAAATACTGCATGCATTGTGTGTGTATGTGTGTTTGTGTTGTACTGTTCCCCCACCTGGTCTGCTCTCCACATACTGGCTGAAGGACTTCAGCTGTGTTTTCCGGACTGCAGAGTCTTTGTTGAAGACTACTGGGCTACGCAACCTTTCTGTTGCTCTGCGCAGCCGCTCCGCTCGCAGCTCCTCAGCATTATTCTGCTAGACACAGAGGAATACGCATTCAGTCTCAACAAGTACTATCGCAGGAAAATATTTTTGTGCATTTTAATAATGATTACTTGCAATTACATATATGTATCAAGAGGTCTTTTGCTGCACTCTCAGGTAAACCATCCACAGCACTGTGCCAAATCACTAATTATCACTCATCTGTTCTCAAAATGCACAACACAGAGATATCAAGAAATGTGTAAAAGCAGCAACTGATGAATAAATTAAAGTTCAGGAAGTGCACAAAGACAGATCATCTCCAAACAACATGTCAAACAGAAAACACACACAAGCACAGATGGAGTAGCTGAATAAACTTTAAATCACTGGCTTTAAAAAACAATGTCAGCAATTAGTCTGCTGCCTCTCCACATCTTGTCTATTATTGTGTCAGCGTCTACCAGTCATTTAGATCTGTTCTCAAGCTTTTATTAAGCAGCCGTTTCAGGATTTCACAGGTGCTCTGCAATTATTGTGACCAAAAACATGCACACACAACATTACTGCACATGTAAAAATGTGTGCGCAAACATACCTACTGACAGGCCATGAAATAAATTTGGTACAAGTTGATATGTTAGCTGCATTGTTGTTTGAGAACACCTCTCTCCGACACCCACACTCACACACATTCTCTCCCACACTCATGAGAGAGACAAAAAGGAGGCAATTAACTTGACTTTCAACAAAACCCCGAGCCAGAAAATATATTCAGATTATGCAAAATGCAAAAAAACGCTATTGTTTTCAAAGTGAACATGTGTTAAAAAGCTACACGCTTGCTTCTCCCGCTATCAAAAAACGGCATGCAGAAATGCTTTATTACCAGGCCTCCAAATATGCCAAGCCGAGTGGAAAAGAAACTGACTCGGGCTAAGATTGACGTTGTGGCAACGTTAATAAGACGGCGAAACGTGTAATAAAGTCGACAATTAGGGCAAACATGTTCCACTGCTTGAGACAGAGGGAGATAGTCAAGCAGAGCAAGGACGACTAATAGAGACAGTGTGGGCGGGGAACAAGCTGTAGACTGAGAGTTGTTAGTTTAGCTTCAGATTATTGACTTTCAAAAACAATGTCAGCAATTAGTCTGTTCTCACTTTGTTTTGTCTATTAGTCTGTCAGCGTCTACCAGCCACTTAAAACCTTATGTCAAGTCAAATCAAGGCAAATTTATTTATGAGGTGCTATGTACAAAATGCCCAATTAAACATTTTAAAATGTAAGGCTGGATGTGTGAAAGTGCCTGTGTTTGTGTGTGTGCATGTCAACCTTAGGGGCAACACCAAGGCAATCCAGAGGAGCAGGGTAAATTTAAATTCCTGATTGCAGGAAACGTACAGGAGATAAAACATTGACAGGTAAGGGCCTTCTCTCAGTATACTGCTGGGTAGGGTTCATTGGTTTTCACATACTTCCAAAATAATCCAAAACTGAATCCATTATCCTGAATCCATAATCACAAAAACATGTTGGTCAGAGGCAAATGAAAGTGGTTTCTGTTTACGTTAAGGCTGAAAATACAGCGGTCCCAAGCGACAGATTGTAAAGCACAAAGCCCTTCTCCATTTCATGTTTAACTGCTAACTAATTTTTTAATGGTGGAAATCCTTCCTGTGGTAAATAATAGTGCCCCTGTTCACTTTAATTGAAATGGGAATGGGTTAGATTTCTTCTGCCTTCTGCTCTCCTTCAATGGAGATATTTTTTTGAACAATTTTCACTGCTGAAAGATCTGTTATTATTATGTTATTATTTTTTGTTGCAGTATAGTCTTTATCCACTTGCAGGTTATATGTCTACATAGTCCTTTAAACTTAACTTTATGAATAACCTGATGAATACAGAAAAATTATGTGATGCCATTTGAATTGAATTATGGCACTCAGATGTATACTCACATAAATACTTTTCCTTTTCCTTAGAAATACTACGGTAATTTCCAAATTTATTTTACAAATTGGGTGTGGTTGCTCTGAGTGAATTGGGTGCTCTGCTTAAGTCTCAACAACATAAATTTAAATTAATTTTATGTACTGTGGTTTTATGGGACAATGTTTTTTTTGTTTGTTGGTTTGTTTGGTTTTTTTTTTTTTTAAAGCCAGCATCATCCGCCTTTTACACTGATTAAGCACTCATTCCCAGGTATGTGGATATGTACTAACTTACTAAAACACATTGTAAAAGAATACAAAAGGACAATTTAAAATGGGGTGTGAGTAAGTCACATAAGCGCAACTAAAAAAAAACAGTAGATTTCAGAATTTGATTTCCATTTCAGCAACCCACTCAACAAATAATATACTCACGGTGCTATAAGTTGCTGTGGACGGAAATCCATCAAGTGGCTGATTTATGAATATTTAATATGTTTGTTTATGGGAAAAGTGTAACAATCACTGATAATTGGATGTCAAAGGATTTATTGGATTAACGTTGCTGTCCTTGTCATATTTTCATGTGAAGGATTTGTTTTTTTATATTTTTACTTTAGTGACTGGTGAAAACTGCAAGCCTTTGCAATATCTACAGGAACTGTTTATTTAACAGAAGAGTAAATCCCTGAGGAGACTGATTAGGACACTCAGGCTGCCCACCCAATTATTACTTATTGTTTAACTTGTGAATCTGATGTGTTCATTGGACTACAACCAGAGGTTAAACAGCTACTGCTTCAAGGTTAAACTGGTGCCACATTACAACTAGACCTTTATGAACATCACACATGAACACACCAAAATGATGATGACCAAAGACAGCAGCTCCACTGGTCTTCAAAACCTTCTTAAAAACTAACTATACAATGTCATTCTCTCTCAGTCTCTCTCTCTGGACCCCCCCCCCCCCCCACACACACACACACACAGAACACCTGCCCACTTGGCTACCCCTCTGTCTCTCTTTTACGCTCTGGGACAAGCAGATATTGAGGCTGTCCCCTCCCTCTTCCCATCTTACTCTCTTTCTTTCACTCTCTCTTTTTCTCTTATCGCTGCTATCATCGCTGTGGTAAGCTGTGGCGGTGGTGATTCAGTGCTTTTGGTGTGTGTGAGTCTGTGAATGTGCATGCAGGGGGCTGCGTGACTAATGTTGCAGTCTGCTGAGCGTCGCATGCCCTTATCGTGCGCCACCGAGGCTGCGCATACACACAATCGCTAATGAGAGGCAGAGCGTGTGTATGTGCGTGTGTGATGTTCCTGCAGGTCGTTCCACCCGCCTGAAGGACTTTTGGGATGCACAATCCTCTTGGGACAAGACAGTTTATCCATTTTTTTTAAAGGACAGATGAAGTAAATTGACATCTGCACATACACATACATTTATGTAAATGTGCAACCATTAACTGCAAAAAACTTAAGACATAACTGATTTGTTTAAGCTCTGTTGTGTTGAATATAATTTGGTGCAGCTTCACATTTATATCACATTGTGGACCATTAATGGCACCAACATGGGGGTAAAAGAGAGAACTAGTTGAGTGCAAATAATAGCTAAAGACAGCATATAACAATTGTGATATAAATAAAAAGAGAAAATGTAGTGGATGTAATGCTTGCTGCTGATACATGACATTACCTGTTGGACCTTCAATCCTAAAATACAACAGCTAACAATGATTATTGGCTTTATAACAAGAGGGTGATAATTAGTTGATTAGATGATGATGAAGGTGATGTAGTTCATCAACTAATATTGACATCATTCTAAACAGAAAGTGAAGCAATAACAAAATCTCTAGTTCTATGTGCAGATTTATTAGAAACTATATTAAATTATGTCATGACAGCTAAGTAGTATGTTTAAAAATATGATCAGCTATTAGAGGCCCCACCCACAGTTATACACTGATGGTACTGAAGTTCCCATGTGCTGATCGAAGTTCACAGAATCAAAAGTTAAATATTGGGCAGAGCAAAAAACTGAATGTACATACTTCTTGGTAAAGTGTTTTAGATTTGGTCTGGTGTCAACCAAAAGGTGATTCCACCTCTGTGAGGGTCAAGTGGTAACACATGCACACATACACACTCTTTTGGCCATAAAGGACTAAGCCTTTTAGGCTTTGAACACAAGAGGGTGTTTATGTGAATTGATGATCAAAGACACCCTGTGTTGCCATAAGCACAGTACTAACAGCCATATACGCACACACAGACACAAGCACACACACACTCACTTTATTCCACTTGACATTCAAAATCAATTAAACAGATGTTAAGACTGGCCGACTGCGTTGTTGACTCAATATTGACATCAGAGGATATAGACACATGCAGCAACAGCAGCCCCCCTTCCCCACCTATCCAGACACACAGCAACTGTCTGAAAAGGTCATAGTCAATAGAGGAGACTGCTACATGTTATGTAGAGCATTATGATGCCACAATGTGTGTGTCAAGGCTTTAGACAGACTCATATGGACATGGGAGGGATAAACTATAGTCTCACATGAAGTGGTCCAACTGACTGATGTGTACACAGGGTCAGCCAGCTGACAACCAGGGTCAATCGGACCTGATTGATTGGACTGACCCTTTGATGGTGTGCAGAGAAGGGGGGAAGAGAGAAAAAAACACATAGACTGGCAGACAGATGAAAGGGAAGAGAGATGTACAGAGAAAAGATACAAAGAAGGAAAATATAGATACCCAGTGTGTATTTTGAGGTGAGTATGACCGTACCTCCAGTCCTTCTGCAGGGCTGAGTGGGGAGGTAGAGGAGGCAGTGGGTGAGGATGAGGAGGAGGTGGAGGACGGGGATGAAGGGGAGGTGACTCCTCTGGGGCTGACCTCCACCAGCTTCTTAAACTTGAGATCCACGTGCTTACTGTTGGTACCTGGAGAGAGACAGAAGAGGACAATGGGTTCAAACAGTGCGTGTTTATATCAAAAATACAATTAAATGTAATTAAAAAATACAATTGTAAAAACAAACACTGTAAAAAAAAACAAAAAAAAAAAACAGAAATCAACACAGGCACTGTACATCACATACAGGACATATACACACACACACACCGCGCACACACATCGATACTTTTACAAAGTTAAAAAGACGAGAAAGGAGACAACTTAGTTTGCATTCATGTACACACACACTCGGGCAGAGCCAATTGATAAGGAGCATATACACACAAACACATGAGTGGAAAGAGATATACAGCGTATATACTGTGTATATATATGATGTGTGAGAAAGATAGAGATCTGGACAGACTAGGCAGCCTTAAGTCCTGTTTGTACTGCAGAGAGCTACTGAGGCACTGAGTGTACATTGCTGGGACTATCACCATGGTAACCACAGGGCAAGATGGAGGGAAAGAAAAAGACAGACAGAGGGTCTCCTTTTAAAGTGTTTGTTCTCTCACTCTTTCTTTCTCAAGAGTTCGTAATATTTAGTGAATTAAATGTCAGGAAATTTTCCAGTTCCAGTTCAACAGCACCATAACTACAGCCTCCAAAGTGATCATTAAGCTGAACCAACACCTTTCTAAAACTGTTTGAGCAAAAAATAATTAAATAAATAAAAGTTATCATTATCCAAATGATAATAGGTTTGACATTTGTCAAACCTAAATTCCTCTCTTCCATAACCTCTAAACGAATTAAGGATAATGTCTTAGTTTTATCCTTTCTGTCCCCTTTTCTTTTTCTTCCTTTTCTACCTGCTCCCTCAGTCTCCCTCTCACTCCCTCTCTGCCTTCCAGTAGTTGTGTACAGCTTTATTTTCCAGGGACTGGTAACCACAGCTCCCCTGCCAGGCCAGACCACTGCACTGAAGAAGATGAAAGAACAGGAGGGCAACCGTTTCATGTGTCATCTCCCCCCGTGACATACACACACACACACACACACACCCCGTGATGCATGCATGCAGACGCCAAATGGACACACATGCTCTCTTGAACTTGGAGGATAAGAAGAAACACACGTACAGAAGCATATACATACACAAAACATACCAACACACACAGAACAAAATGCAGAGCAGAGGAGGTGTGGGTGAATGACCTGGGATGCTGGAAAATTATGACAAATAATGAACATTTGGGGGGAAATATTTACAGAATGAAGAGTGGTATCAGCTACTTTAGTGGTACAATCACCACCATCCATTTCTTTCAAGACTACATTAAAATTACCACCAACGAAGAACAAAAAAAGAAACGTGGTGAGAGGGAGAGGAAAAAATACAAATAGCGCAGAGATATTGCACTTCAAAGCTGGAGGAAGCATTTGTCTGTTTTCATGTTTGTTTCTTCTGGTCCCTCACTGTACTCTCTCCTATCTCACATCGGCAGGAAAAATTGGGGAAGCAAATAAAATAAATTAAATACAAAACAAAGTAATTAGTTTACCTCTGAAGATTTGAGCAAATGCTTTCCTGAAGATATGATTTTATTTTTGTCTGGGGAGCACTTTACAGAGTTTATTAATTACGACTTAAAGAAGTTTCTAAAGAAAGAAAATATGAAGAAAAAACAACAGTATGGCAGCACTAAACTAATGTATACTGTGTTAGTTCCTCCAGTGTGAAGCACCAGTGGGTATAAAGCCAGTAGGATGCAGAGGTCACAGGAGAAAGTGAGTAGACGATAATTCTTGAAAATGCGCTGAAAGATGGACAGCACGCAGCCAGGTGAGTGACAGGAGAGCGTGTAAGTGAGTAACGAAGTGAATAAGTGGGTGAGTAAAGCTTAGATCAGACTGCCAGCTTGTTCAAATTTTGATGAGGGCAGTTCAGACTGCATGACTGGTCTTGAGTAAATGCTTGCACTGCAGTGAGCAGGTTTCCTTACTAGGTGGAGGAGATAAGGTGGGGTATCACAATGACACACAGGAAAATTTTACAAATTGAGTAATGTTTGGGCAGGAGTGCATAAGTGATTTGGACATTCACATTCAGGTATATTAGCAAGTGAGGGATTAATGAGTGATTGATCAGAAGGAGAGAGTTAGAGAAAGTTTAAATGATTAGTGTATATGTGAATGGGTATTAAAACTGACCACTGAATATGTAAGAAATAAGTCAAAGAAGGCTAAAGCTGGTAAATTAGTTAGTTAGAAAAAAGGCAAATATGACAGTGAACCATGGAGCACCACACAGCCTCAGCCACAGATTTTACCCAGAGAGGTTAGCTCAGAGCCAGGGTTAGTAAGCTCCAGGGGCCCCAGGGTGGAAGTGGTCGGAAGTGAAGCCTCCAGTGGCAGTGGGTTAGTAATCAGTGCAGACGAAGATGTGGCTGCAGCAACAGCATCACCACCACCACCACCACCGAAATGGAACTTCTCCTCCTCAGCCCTCCCCTCTTCCTCCTCCTCACCCCTTTCGCCATCATCCTCATGATGACCTCTCACTCCATCCAAAACATCTGTAAGGTATGGAAGTGGGAGAGAGAGAACGACAAATGGATGGAAACATAGGAAGAGAGAGTGTCGGGGAGACAAGAAATGAAATGAGGATTAAAGGAAATAAAAGAAAGGGAAAGTAAATATGTAAGGAAGGAAGTGGGAGTGAGGAGGAGAGAAGTAAAAAAAATGGGTGTTAAAGGAATAGAAGGCCAAAATGAAGACACAGGGAGGAGTGAAGTGGGGGAAAAAAGCTTGGTTAGTTTGTGTTAACAGCAGCCTGAATACATGGTAAGTGACCCGATTCAACAATCCTTTTCTTAAATGTCTCAAAATCCACCATAACATGCCCACCACCCCCTGTCTGTCTACATCTCCCCCTGCAGCACTACAGTATACTTGATGGGATGATAGCTGTCACCCTGTTTGCAGGGATATTTATATTTAGTCCAGTCCAACTTTTTGAACTTGAAGGTGTGTCTGTGGAAGATTGTGTGTTAAACTAATAATAAATCTATCCAACAGTACAACTAAACAACATAATATCTAATCCAATTCATAGTATGAAAAGGCAGCAGACTGCATCTGAATGACAAGGAAGGACTTTGATTGATTGGTGTCTGTATATACTGTGTGGGTTTATGTGCATGGGCGCAAAAATATCCGACACACAGAGTGAAACTGAGACCTCTGTTTAATTTTCCTCAGTCAAAGATCTGTTGCCAAAATTTCTGTTTCCAGATAAAAGAGGTAGAGCAAACAAAAACCACAAAAACATGAAAGCACATATTCCATTAAGTCTCCTGAGGGGCTCAATAGAAACAGCAGTGTCTCTACATTAGGAACAAAAGAAAAAACATGTTAGGAGAAACTCAAATGGAGACCTGAGCAGCTCTAGCTGCATGGATAACCCACCATGGATTAAAACAAAACAATCAGTAAAAAGCGTCTGACAATGCAAGCTCCCTTCTCTGCTATTTACAACTTGGTGGGGAGAGGGACTGAGAACAAAGCGGGAAGGAGAGAGAATCAAACTAACAGCATTTCCTGTTTTGTTTTGCTTTTTTTTTTTTCTAATTTGCTAGCTGCGATGTGGAGCGTGCGAGCAAGCGCCGTTCCTGCGTGGCTGGCTCGGGCCTAATTAATGGGAGGCCATGGTGATGGAGTTTGGAAAGTTTCTTTGCGGGCAGACACTTGGAGGGGGCAGCCCGAGCTGCATTAAAGGACCGTGAATGGCGTTGAGGGGAGAGAGGGAGAGTGTGGGGGCTAGGATTAGCCGTTCTGCTCGGGAGGCCTTGTGTATCACAGCCCACAGCATTTTTCTCTTCTCCTCACCTCCTCCTCCCTTGTTCCGTTCTTTCCTCCAACTCCATTTTTAATGAGATCAACAATTAGTCCAATTCAGAAAAGCTGAAAGAGCAAATAAATCAAGTGCTACCCTCCCTCTGCCTCACTGTCTTTCTTCTGTCATTTTAACAACTCACTGAGCTCACTTCCTCTTGTTTAGGGTTTGTTAGTTCTTGATTTGTTTGCACATCCATAATCAATTATTTTTGATAATCGATTAATCGTGTACATAATTTTTCAAGCAAAAATGTCTGGTTCCAGGTTCTGAATTGTGAAGCTTTTCTCCTTCTCTCTGTTTTATATGACATTAAACTGAGTATGTTTAGGGTTTTGGACTGTTGGTCAAACAATACTAGACATTTTAAGAGGCCGCCTTGTGCTATATGCTTGTTCCTTACTTGCCACTTATACCTAACTCACCCAAGAAAAAGCTGTGTCTCAATGTTTGGCCGTCTCCCCCACCTCTTCTTATCATCTAAGGAACCCAGTCACCCTCCATCATCCATACTTTAACAATATCAAGAGCTTTCTTCTCTCCTTCTCCTTGTTCACAATTACACTTTTATCGCTGCCTTTCCTACTTCTCACTCTTTTTGTCCTCACCTGTCTACACTCTCACCTTCCATTTGCAAGCACTGCTCCCAATCTACCTGAACAGTACAACTGAAAGAGTGGTGTAATGTGGAGGAATCTGAAACAAATGACAGGAGAGGCCTAATAATAGCCATTATCATAATAACCCCAATTTTGAGGAAATGGAAAGCAGTGGGAAATGCGCATGGCAGCATTTGCTACCCCTGCAAGCCGTTATTAGAAGTGTTTGGTATTTTGAGCATAATTTGGCCGCACAATGTGTTGTGTTGATTAACAATTACTGGGCGAACAAGACAAGGGAGGAGTCGCAGGGTAAATTGCTGTTCTGAATATGAGGGTGGTGCTTTTTAGGCCCACGGCCGCTGTCAAATGACATTTTGTTTTTCTCTGAGGATTAGGCAGAACCCCTTTAGAGAGTATAATGGAAATGTGTGAGTCGTAGCATGTGTGTATGAAGGAAGTGAGTCTATGTATGCTAGTGTGACTTTTCTTTTGTATTATAGTTAATGAGTATTAGTAAGTGTTAGCAACTGTGTGAGTTAATTGCAAGGCCCCTGAAAGTATGCTAATGAGGACAAATTAAGTATAAATGAAAATGCTGTGTGTCCATGAAGATGGAATGTTTATGTTTGCGGCTGCTGATTTTAACTGTGTGTGTGTGTGTGTGTGTGCGTGTGTGTTTATGAGTGTACTGACCTCCAGCTGGGCTACCCTTGCTGCCCTTCCCTCTCTCAGTGCTGGACACATCCAGCAGACTCATATCAGACATCTTGACTCCAGATCGAGCCTCAGCTATCAGCTGTCTCGCTCGTTCTCTCAGCTGTCTTCGCCGCTCTGCATCCCGCTCCTGAACACACACACACAAATATGCCCCAAAAACACGAACAAAAGAATTTTACTCACACTTGTACAGGTACAGGGAAACATTCAGAGAAAGAACTCATAAGGAAGGAAATCCTTAATCTTAGAGGAAGTGTTACATAATTCAGAATGCTGTACACTAGTCAAACACAGGTTTGTATTGCATACTATTTAATGATTACACAAATTCATATCATTACATCATCACTATTTTAAGAATGTACACTGTAGGTAGATAAGACATTATACCCATTACACACACACACACAACATAATAAAACCTTCACAGACACAGCAACTACTACAAATACAAAATAAAAACTTTTGTTATCACAATTGTGGTACACATCTTACTGTATTATGGAGTTGGAATTACACACAATCACCCATGGACACACACAGACCATCTTGGCACTAGACAGATACAGTATTGAGCCGTCCCCATCAGAGTAATGGCAGAAATGCCATTTTCTGGACGATCCAATCTGATCCTACTGATAGCACAGGCCACCACACACACATATACACACACACTCACTCACAGAGCAAACGGGCAAACCTTGATGATGTCAATTGACAAACACTTAACTGATAATGACCCCACCAAGCACACACAAACACACTCAATGCACTGGCCATAAGTGCATACGGTAACCAGCTGGAAGATATACAAACGTCCAAGACAGGTAATTTAAATTTACGTTTCTACAAGAGGGTCACGATGTGATTCCCAGAAAATAAGGAACACAAAAAAGATACTGAAACAGAGAGAAACATATAATAAAATTCAAAGATAAATTCAAAGCTGTTCTGAAACACAGATTGGGCAAAGCAGTGAGAGAGCACACTGATTAAAAAGTATTCAGGCTGCGAGTTGTGATATTTCTAAGTAAAAGAATAATGAATTGCCGTAGTCAATTCTGGATGAAACTATGGTGAAAAAATATTGTTTTGAATATTGCCTGGATGATTTAAGCCTCTGTGACAAAAACAACAGAAGTCACGAGGCAGTCACACTAACACAAACTCGTCTTACATGACACAATCTAAGCACAAACACTTAAACACTCCAAAAAACTCCACCTTGCCCCCCCCAAACATACACAACCACATACAACCCAAGGGAGAGTGAAGCTGCATTTCTCTGTCACTGTTCTCCCTCCCTGTGGTTTTCTGTTAATCAGGCTTCTCCATATTGAGGCAGGGGTTTTAGGGCTGGCCTACTGAAGCCGCCCATTTATCCATTAACAAAACAAGCAGCGCCCGCTAATGAGCTACATCTCTCCATTTCCATGTCAATTGTTTGCTTGTAGCCATTGTTAGGCTGGGACAATGGGGCTGTTTTGTAAATGACAGCAACCCTAATGCACTCTGTGCATGTGTGCGTGTGTATGTTTGTGTGCGTGTATGTGTGTGTGTGCGTGTGTGTGTGTGTGTGTGTGTGTGTGTGAGAGAGAGAGAGCCCAAGGGGATGCCCACAGGGGGAAGGGAACACACCTTAGAGAGAAACTGGTAAAGAGAAAGAAAGAAAGAAAGAAAGAAAGAAAGAAAGAAAGAAAGAAAGAGGGAGAGAGAGAGAGAGAGAGAGAGAGACGGAAAGAGAGATAAAGAATGAGGAGATGAGCTAGAACCAGGTGTTGACACTGCTTGTAGAAAAGTGTCAAGTATCAAGTATAACAAGACTTCATTCTCAGCTCTGTACTGCACTGTCTCAGGCAACAAAGCAGGGAATCATGATATCTAAGCTGAATGAAAACGGGAGTTGGTATCCATAAACCTGGAAACTTAATTTGTGTAGCACCATATAACAAAGAGCTAGATAAGACAAAAACACATATACAAAATATACCCTAGAACAACTAAATCTGGGCTTTTTTGTCAGTTGTTGGAAACCAGATTTCAAAAATGTGATTAACATTCAATAGGAAGGTCAAGCACCACAACTTGATCATTAGTAGCACTCTTGACATCGACAGAGAGAGCTCCAAGGCTTAATTTCATCTGACTGACAGAACTTTGGGGGGGCAAATAAATTGACTATTATGATGATCCTGAGAGTTTACTGCACCACAGCTTGGTAGAGCACAAGCAAACAGACAAAGACACGCCTTGTAATACTATTTCTCTTCATAAAAGAAATAAAGTCCATAAAACGTACTAGAAATAGTAAAAAATACTAAATACGGAAAGTGGCAAATAGGTCAAACTTAATTTTGTTATAGCTAATTGTCATCAGTGGACCAGTGGAGACTGTTTACATTAATGTTAATGTGCTCAACATATAATAAGAGAGGACCAAAGATTGACCCCCTGTGGAAAGCCATAAGACAGAAGTCAAAAATGAATAGAAACAAGACGATGCGAGTGGTTTTGGACTGCATGGTGTCAACTATCACATGAACAAGAGGTCAGGAAGCAGTTCATAACAAAAAGCATACTTGGATGGACTGCCTATAATAACTTTTAGAAGAACTGAGCAGATGAAACACATCATCAGGGAAACAATGGATAATAATGTCATTTGCAAGACCACCTCAAAATGGGTTAGCGTGAATAACAATTAATTGTCTTTCTTTGTATATACTTGCAGTTTTGTTTTCTTCTATTTCCTTCTCTTGTCCCTCACTTCCATCTGCCTTACTATATTTTCTATGCAGGATTCTCCTTGCTTTTATAAATGTAATATGATAAACAGTAATGTCACCAATGGCCTTCCGGCTATGGACTGGTTGTGATATCCAATCTGGCCTTTACAGATATGGATACAACTACCAGTTTAAGTGTGTCCTGTGTATGTGTCTGTATATATACATACAGCTCAGGCCACAACACACTCCAAAACATTCCACTGTATTATTGTTGTAGGCCATTTTGGGGACAGGAAATAGGAAACTGACTTTGCCTATCCAGAGGCTAGGATTAACACTATAGAAAAATGCATCTGACTAGCGCCTAGCTCTGTCAGCTACAAAACCACTGATTAGAAAATATGAGAATGTGTTTGGAAGGGAGAGGAGAGGAGAGGAAAGGAGAGGAGAGCCTTTTCATTGTGTAGAGGACAATATGTGACATTATCTAGGATCAAATCTTTCTGTGGCTGAGTAAATTTGTGCGCATGTGTGGTATTTGAACTGTTGGAATATGTGTCCTTTACACTTGCTTTTCATTATCAAAAACCAAGCACATTCATGATGCAAGTGTACAAGACAGTGTTGACAGAGCAAGTGAGCATGAACAACTTGAAAGACGCACACCTCAACACATACACTAGAAAAAAAGAGCTGTGAGCTGAGTTTGTTCATCCAACATATTCTTCATCCTTGCATGAATTGGCTACTAGTATGGTGTTTAGTTCATTCAAAGCTATAAATAATGCAGGTGTGGGTACGTTATTTCCATACATTATTTTGAGTACTTTAAAATTCCAGCTCTTTGTAGGACATATTGAGATTGAATGCCTGTCCCCCAACTGTTACCAACACTGACATCCCAATTACAACTCATCGTTCTGTAGGAACACGATACACTAGAATTATTTTTTTCTGACATAGGGGAGACTTGTTGACCAAGTGGTGATGAAATGCCACCTAGTGGAGATTATGCTAAAACTAAGCCGTGATCTTGCTATTCCCAACTTCAAAAGTGGCGATGAAAATCATACATAACAGGGAAAATAAACACACATAGCCATTTTATTTGGCAAAACAGGACACTAATAATCAGTGACAACAACAATCAGGGGATGTAAAAGCCATCAGCATGTAACTTTGAAAAAGAGCAGAACACACAAACGCAACCAGCCACATCGTTACATGATCAAAGCCAGGTTGAAAAAAGAAGTAAAAAAAAGGAGGAGTGAAAGCGTGTCAGTTGGTGGTCAGTGGGTAGCACATCTTCAAGAATGGAGACTCAGGAGGAGAAGAGACTTTTCTTTTTTAAATGGCGACAGCAAGAACAATCGTGTACTGTGTCTTCTATTGACTGCAGGGAACCTCCAGGGGAAGAGAGGCTAAACGGTTGAGTGCGAGGCTGAGACAGAGGGCTCCTCTGTAGGCTTGGCGTCGGGGTGAAGACCCCTCTCCGCTCTGGAAGCTCTTTTTGAGCAGGGGGAGCAGGTTGTCGCCTTGGTTGCTCTTTTTCTGGGCAAGGAGAAAGAGGGAGGGAGGGCACGCACCACTGGTCATGTACAGAGACCTGGCGTGGGCATCGAGTGATGCCACACACACACATGCACACACAGGGATGAACACACAATCACTATCTAAAAGGGTTTGCCAACCTCCCAGATAGCCAGCCAGTCTGGCAGCCAGTCATGCAGTTCCAGACATTTGTCATGACAGGCTAATTCACAGTCAAGAGGTGCTTTAGGTCTCTATCTTGTCCAGGCACACACACACACACACACACACACACACACACGCACACGACCAGTTACATAGCTGTGAAATCACACACTCGTAAACATCGTTTCAAACACCAGAGTGATGATCCAGACATGATGCAGATGCAGGTACAATTCAGTCAGTGGTTAAGCTGCTGCTACTTTCATTCAAAGCCATATACCAGAAAACACAAACACACAGTTGAAAATATACTGTACTGTACCCACTTTATGTCATTAAAGTGTTATTATAGTGTATTCATATATAACAGGTAAATTTGGCTGAGAGTTTCTGTTTCTACTGGACCTCATATGGCTGCATTTTCATCATACTGTACTGTTCAAATTATTAAATTATCAAGGTGTAGAGGTGGGTGGGAGTCATAGCAGTAAACTAGTAGCTCTTTGTACTTGGGTGTCATAATAGCTAAAATTTACATTTTAAAGTGAGCAAACAGCTGAGCTGAATTAAAATAGAGAACATTTTAACATTAACAGTGTTGTTAATTTTGCAAGATTATCTGTGTTATAGTTAAGATTACTGTAAAATGATATAAAAACACATTACCACAACATATTGCATTAACTACACAACAATATATTTAAAAATATTAAATGTACCAAATTTAGAAATTCCCTGCTTTCAGTGTTCAAAACTGAAAGAGAGCAGTTTGGAGAGAGTAGGAGAGAGTGGAAGAGAAAAAGAGGGGGAGAGAGAGAGAGAGAGAGAGAGAGAGAGAGAGAGAGAGAGAGAGAAGCTTATCGGCTGGCTCCAGACGGAGTGCGCGGATCAATGGGCGTGCGAGGCCCATAGTGATCAATGCATTTGATAAAGAATTAAAGAAGAGCCACTGTACATGGCTATCAAAGAACCAGGACACGGCCTAATTATGATTTGACGGGTGTGTGCCCATGATAGGGGTCCCCCCCCCCCCCCCTCGTGTGTGTGTGTGTGTGTGTGTTTCATGTACATAAATATAAATCTCTGAGATTTCAGTGTGGAAGTGGTATGGTGCAGGTTGTGTATCTGTGTATCAGTGTATACATGTATGTGTGTTTGTGTGAAGTGGTGAATAAGTGTATGTGTAAGAATTTAAAAATTAGTATACATGTAGTGTGTGTGTGTGTGTGTGTGTGTGCTCTGATGTTGGATTGTGTGTTACTCAGAGGTATTATGTCGCTGTTGTTTGTGGTTATAAAACTAAGCTTTAGTTTATACATTACATGTGTAATTTTTTTGTATGCAGGTGTTAAGCCGCATGTTTGTGGTATGTATGTGTGAAATGACTGGGATTATTTTAAACTCAAGTTCAAGAAAAGTTTTTTTTTTTTTAAAGGTATCAACCATATAGTCATAAATGATCGGATGCTTTCCCTCAAGTTCTTTTGAGGTTTATGTTATTTTTATTTCATTATTGTTTGTGCTGTTATGTCTTTTATGTATGTTTCCAGTTCAGTTGTGTGTATCTAAATAGAGGCCCATCAAGGGATGGGCCTGCAAACTAACTTATGCTCATGCTATGTACTTGTCCCTATAAAAATAAACTATACTATTATTTTGAAAAAGCTGCAGCTTCACATAGGTGCATGTATAAAAAGCAAAACACCTCAAATGGTGTGTATTTATGGAGAATATTGTTTGTATTTCTAAGAATAAAGCAAATATTGATGTGCTGAATGTGTGTCACAAATTCAAAGAACAAAGGTGTGCATGTGAGCATGTGTGTGTAAAATCAAGCTGATATTTTTTGAGCAAATAAATTTGTGTTTGACTTCTGAAGTTCTGTTTAACTGTGGTTTCACAGCTGAGTTAACAGCAGTGTGTGTGTGTGTGTGTGTGTGTGTGTGTGTGTGAGTGAGTGAGTGCGTGTTTGCTTAACAAAGGGCACTTATACAGTAGGACAGGTAGAACAGGTAGAGCGGAGACTACTCAACACACACACACTCACAAAACTCAGAGGAGCTCGTCACTGACAGGAGAGTAAGATGGGAAGGTTTTGCCCTTTAAATAGACAGGATAATTACTGGGGAGAGGGAGAGAGAGAGAGAGAAGGACAGAGAAAAAAGAAAGTAGAGTAGTAGAAAGAAAAGACAGAGAACATGAGCTGAACTCTGTGACGGTGGGTGCCAGAAAAACACAGGTAACCTGCTACTGCACAAGATCCTCTGTAAGAAGAAAGTCAGTGTGTGTATGAGGGGTTCACTCTAAAACATGACATCAGGAATTTCACTTGTACTTCAGTCACAGGAAGCTAGTACCAGATTCTGCACCTGAGAGAGTATTTTCCAAAAGCCAGTAGGATCAGTCGGCTCGGCTGATAAATTAACTGATATTAGCTTATTGCAGACGTATCAGTATCAGTGTGTATATGTCTGCTGATAAGTAACAAGAAACTGTAGTACAGAAGAACTGATAAATGTTTAGAGAAAGTATCCCCACACTGATGAGTTTGTTTTTCTAAATGAAAAATGTTATGTTGTACCTATCATATACAATATCTACAATACATTCAAATTTCATTGTACATTTATCATTACATTATTAGCATCCATTTGAAACAGAAGTCCTCGAAATTGCTAATATTTTCATTTGGACCAGAGATGGAAAATCATTTTCATGATGCGGACGTTTAAGTGACAGTAGATTTCCTTAATGTTTTAAAATAGAAATTAAGAATGAGCAAGCAAGATAAACTACACATGACTCCATTCACTTATTGTGTCAGTATGAGTATGTTGTTAAGCACAAAAACAACCAGGAAAAGACATTTTTGATTTTCATGTTCAATCTCCATTTCCAATTCTGTATGTCTCGTTTTAAACATCCAATCAAACATCATACAGCTGCTCGACATCACAGAGAACACAACAATACTGTTGTTTTCCTACTGTGTGAAAAAATTATATGTAGAATAAGCTGTCTCTGTAATTTGTCTAATTTGCCAGTCTTTGCAGTTCTTAAGACACAGCAAAAAAAAGTAAATGCAAATGCATCACAGGAACATTAAGTTTCTGACTTCCTGAGTGAGGTTTCTCAGACTATTTTAGAGCCCAACAGTAAAATCAGTGACATGTAAAGTCACACATAAAAGCACAAACCACATAAAGAGAGCGAAATGTCATGGATATTAAATGTATGTACACATATACATGCATCAATATGTGAACGCATTTATATTAAATTCATGCTAAACGCTATCACACAAATGCACACACATGGACAGAGTAATTAAGCCCTCTATTCAAGCTAAAACAAATTCTTTAAGCACTTTGTAAAGTATTGCGATTACTGTAATTTCATATGCAATAAACATTAAATTTTCTCTTGTCTGAGGACTTGAGCCTTCATATTTTATTCATGTAAAAGTGGCTTTAAGACATAGAGAGAGAGAGAGAGAGAGAGAGAGAGAGAGAGAGAGAGAGAGAGACCAGGGCTACAGGGTGGACATGAAAAACATTTGAGACTTCCACTTGGTCAAATGTGAGCACGAGGCATGTGATAACTTGACGAAAACAGAGGAGAGAAAGAAAGAGAGAGTGTTCAGGCGAGGTATGTGTGTATTACAGCTTTCTTCTGTGATGGCTTGATCAGCTCTTGTGATGCAATTGAGAGAGCTGTCTTTCTCTTGCTCGTTACACACGCACGCTTGCACGCATGCGCGTGCACACACACACACGCACACACACACAATTTAGAGACTGCCTTTGATCTCCACTCCAGCCAATTCAGCCACGACACATACCCACACACTCCAAGACAAGCGCACACACACAGTCCAAAGAAACTCCCCACCAAACTATTTAGTTTCATTAGGGGCACATTCTTCAAAAAGAAAAGAGAGAGCAAGAGAAAGGGAGGGGGGAGGTTGAAGGAAGAGGAAGACTCGAGAAAAGGGAGAGCTGGAAGAAGAAAGGGACAGCAGCCACATTAAAATGAGACCTGCAGAAGAACTATTACTGTCGGGAGAACGTTGAAAGGGAGAGAGGACAGGAGGAGGAGGAGGGGAGTAAAGGACAAAGTGTGGACAAAAAGGAGAGTGCACAAGGCCATATTTGCATTTTCAAAATAGACATTTTTTTCTATATTTGCTGCAAAGACAGCCCTTTACCAGTAACCTTTTGAAGTGTT
Organism: Lates calcarifer; assembly: GCF_001640805.2. Taxonomy (NCBI): domain Eukaryota; kingdom Metazoa; phylum Chordata; class Actinopteri; family Centropomidae; genus Lates; species Lates calcarifer. The sequence continues at coordinate 16,523,523 of NC_066848.1, forward strand.
GAATCCATGAGAAGAAAACTGTGGATTAAAGCTTTTTTTTTTTTTAGCACAGGCTTAAAATCCTCTGAAATTAGAATATTTGTATTATGGAGTTGTAAGATTATCAAATGATTACAGGATTATGTTAAATTAGATGCATTTATTCTAGGTCTATGGACACAGGAGTAAAAGCTCACTCAGTGTTCTGGTATTTGCTGCAGAAAAAGTGACATCACTGCTACAATTTGATTTAATTTGAGCTTTTGAATAATGGAATGTAAAATTAATCATAATGAGAGGATGCCACTCGTGGCAAGTATTGTCAATTCAGCACTGGAACTCTTGTTTCTAAAACTCTTGTCTCTTTATTGTGATTAGTTGGCTACTTAAATGTAAAAGGTATAGCACCATTTCAAAAGTTCAGAGTTCAACTTTCCACTTCAGTGTTTGGGAGTCGGAGCCAATAGCCATGTAAGAAGTAGCTATAATATGCTTCTGATTCGCAAACATATTTTTCTAATCACTTGACATAATCCCAGAATTGACAGAATTTTAGAAATAATGTGTTTTTTTTTTCTTTTTAACTTTTAGGAATGTCAAGGTTCAGCCAGAGGGCTTTGTTTTGGCCACTAGTGACACAAATGAAAGAAAGGAGGAGAGAGAGGGAACACAGGGAGAAAATGAGGACATGAATACAGTCAAGTCAGGATCAGAGGACAGACAGGAGATGGGAATAGATGACAACACCCACAGGTCAGAACAGCAGAGACGCAGGAGACCCCCCGCCCCCCACTACAGAGAGGAGGGAGAGGCGCGATGAAGGAGAATGGGGTGAGGGAGGAGGAGGAGGTTGGGGTACTGGTCGGCAAAAATCAAAAGGGACCCAATTATAGGAATCACAACGAGTCAGTGAGCAGGGGAACTCTCTTACCTGGAAAACACCAAGGCATGTGCATGCGCTCTTGGCTATGTACCACAAGCACACCCACCCTCACTCGCACACACGAATGTTCAAAAGAATGCAGAAGTGCACAGGTGCAACACATTTGCTTTACAGTTTTTGCAAAGAATTACACAGAGATGCACACAGGAGCACATGCTTGTGTGTCCACATGCACACAAACACACGAAGACACACTTCTCCCAAAACCTAGTGTGGATCCTGATAATTAGCCTGGCCAGGCCGGTGTGAAATTACTGTTCTCATCTGCTAATGGGTGAAAAGACCTGAAGCGAATAGACACAGACGCACACAGACACACACGTATTTCTCCATTAAAAATAATACCAGTGGGAAAGACTAAAAGAGCAAGGGAAAGACTAAAACAAAAATTGGGATGTCTGCAATAAGGATAAAATGAGAATAAAGTCCTTGCCCCAGATATTTTAGGAAAGCTCATTAATTACCCATCTGGCTGCTGTGTGGGTAGGAGGTGGTGACATTACAACATTACAAGACATCAGCACTGTGACTACTGATATGTTTTGAAGGCCACCTATTAGGAGGACAAGGAGGGGGCGATGGTGGGCTCAAAACAATTAGTAGTACTGCTTGTCCATCACAGACCAAAGAGAATAGGAGAGACAGAGAGACAAGAGGAACAAGAAGATGAGACATGGCACAGAAACAGAGGAAGAGAAAGTACAGGCAGAGAAGACAAGAAACTGAAAGAAAGTGATGGGAAAAGAAAGAGAATTGGTTTAAAATAAAAAAAGACATAAAAAGACAGACAGAATGAGAGAGAGAGAGAAAGTGACTGAGAAGACAGGGATGGAGAGAAAGAGAGAAAAGTGAACCTGTGACCTTAGATGAAAGAACCAGTCACTGTGGGCTACAATTAGGGATGGCAGGAGGGAGAGCATAGGTCAAGAGAACAGGGCTAAACACACACACACACACTCAACACACACACAGTATCCAACATACTGTTTGGCACTCAGCTACATTCATGCTGACGGCAGTCACTGTTGCTGTAGATATGTAGTGGTATGCATATGGGATACTACTAATGTCATACGTCAGTTTGTATACGTTTGTAATGACAACAGAAAAACCCTCAGTTTCTTTAATACAAAAAATCTAAAACTAAAGCTGTAAAAAGGGAAAAGCAGAAGAAAACTAAATAACCATTAAATTATCATCCCAACAGTTGTCTGCATTTGTTGTGTCTCACTTTGATCTTATTTTTAAAAAGCTTAAACACAATCAAGCGATTACAGGATTATGATAGATTAGATGAATTTATTTTAAGTCTACGAATAGGGGAGTAAAAGTTCACTCTCAGCGGTCTGGCATTTGGTGTAGAAAAAGTGATGTATTTGTTGGCTCTCACTTTGATCTAATTGGAGCTGAAACACAATTTGATGGGTGCGTAATTTTCTCAGATTTTGAAAAAAAAAATTGAGATATGTGTACTTCATATTAGATATAGTATTAGAGTAGTATTAGTAGTATTAGATATAGTGTATGCTAGGGTAGGGAAGTTTGGATTCATTACTTACCATGGGCAGAAAATATTTCTGATCCTAAACAGACTTACTGCAGTTCATAATTCATCTCAATTAGAATATATGCTCCTATTGTGATTAGGGATTTGATTATTTTGATTATCATATATACTGTCACATAAATCGTGGCTCCTGCAGCTTTGAGTAAGACGTGATTTTAGTTAATAGATATACAAATCTCTACATCCCTATCTCTACCTCCTCTCCCTCTGCCTAAATCATTCTGTTGCCCCCACATTAGCCACTTTCCTGGAAGAATGAAGCCTGCTTTAATTGAATTAAATTATACCTTATGCATGCTAAACCGCAAAGTACCTACTTAGACGGATGGAGAGTTAAATGGGAACGGCTTGGGCCTCTCCAGCTGATAACATGAACACACACACACACACACACACACACACACACTCACGCTAATCAAAACAAGACATCAAGTAATCTAATCTGAATCACTAACAATTATCAGCACATTGGCCTCAAGGCCAGTTGTATTCCTTTGATCAATGTTTTCTATTAAAAAAAGTGTAAACAATTCAATATCTCCCTCTTGCCCCTCCTCTTTTCCCTCCTTCCCTTATGCATGGGAGCAGTGTGTGTATATGTGTGTGTGTGGGGGGTTATTAACCAATTGTCCTTGGAAATGAGTAAGGAAATCAGGAGGAGAGGGAGAGAGAAAGAGTAGAGGGCTACTTTAAGGAGCTAATCTAAGTGAAGTCAGCCATCTTGCTGCACAACAAGGGACGGAAGAGGACCTTTTTTTGTCGCTAAGGAAATATATCGGCGCTGCAACAGCTTTGAAGAACTCTTTTAATTTGCTTTCTGCCTCTGAAGACTTTTAACGCCACCAGTCCTTGGAAGGTCCTCATTTATTTCCTTAGATTATGCTGAAATGGTTATTCCTGTGGCCTGCACGCAGACATGAACCCACATTTGCATGCCTACAAACACTGACAACACACTTAAATGCATAAGCATGCACACACACACACAAACACACACACTTTAAAAAACATCTAATTCAAGGGCATATTTCTCTTTAAGGATTCAGGCAGCAAATGCAGGGACATGCGGCTGCTGCCTTTTAGATATTTCATTACCAAAAGGTATTTATTTCATTTTACCCTCAAATCCCTTGTCGTCACAATTCTCACAAGACCAGTATTTTTTTCGTATACCCCTTTCCTTTCTCTGAAACATTTGGAAACGTCACTGAGGATTTGACCATGGCGCTTTCCCAGGATAACTCCTGGTCCATCAGTGTGCCCCCTCCCACTCCCAGTATATTATGTTCAGTGGAGCGTACTCGGTTCAGAGCTGGCAATTTCACTCGTGTCTCCTCTAGTCTAGTTTGCTTCGGTGCAGCAATTCTCCCACCCCCCCTTTACCATGATCATACTTTTGCTGACAGGTGTTTGTGTACAACATTTACTTGGTGTTCAGGGAAAGTGAGGGGGCAGCAAAATTGGTCAGGATGTCATAAAAATTGTGCAGAGTCAAGATGACTTAAGAGAGGGACTGAAAGAGAGGAAAATGTTTATAGAGAGAAAAGGGAGAGAGGGAGTCCATCCACATTTTGGTTTTTCTTACTGACATGTTCAGGTTGTGACATTCAGCAGCCCATAAGAGAGTCTCAGCTGAAGTTAATAAGGAAAAGTCTTCTCTCCTTCTCAAAGCCTCCTCATAAAGGATTTACCAAAGTGGACTGCCAGAGGATGAGACAGTTTGGACAGGCTTTTCCAGCATGTTGCAAGTGTAGTGAGCAGCAAATACAGAACTGTGGAAGTGACACGAGGGCGTTGAAAAGGCTGGTGGTCACTCTAGTAGCGGTTCCTGCACACTGAGGTGATGCTGTACAACACTCCAGTGCACGAAGGAAAGAGGCAGGGACAGACAACTGAAACTCAGCTACTACATGAAGCAGAGGTCAGGCCTGCCCCATCCTAACCAATCCGACCTCCAGACCTTCTGTTTGTATTTTTTTAGACTATATCATTCTTCAGTTCATGCACACATACACACACACACACTTTGACTTACATCACAGACATTTGTGGCCCTGGTTGGTGCAGACGCAGCTGAGTTGGGGACGTTCTTGTTGCCGGCTTTCATTGCAGCATCTCTGCGGGCCTGCTCCAGGAGGAGCCTGGCTCTCTCTTTCAGCTCCTCTTGACGAGAGAGCACCTTCTGAAAATAGAGGGAGTGTGATCGGATAAAAACAATGCTTGAGACAATAACCAGGACTGGGTAGAAATCAGTTCTGATAAAACCCGTCATAATTAAAAATAAATATGCTTTCTTCAGTCAAACCTATGAAGTAAGCCCACAAGTTGGATATAAAAAATGAGACCCTGCGGATTCTGATACACTTTCTTCTTTGCAAGCATATAATGTGAAAAAGCTGTTTTTAACTGTAGAGATATGATGGCATAGGTATATTATATTCACTTATGCAAAAAAAAGTTTTACTCGCAAAAATTTTACTCAGCCTTCTCAGCTGGGGGACTTGATACAGGGGCAGGTGTTGACTCCTTTGAAAGAGAAAACAAAACATTAATAGGTGTTCCACCAGATATCTACAGTACCTCTGGACTGGCTGTTAAGAGTTACAGTTACATTTATTTCTTGTACAGTAAGGAGGAAGTGGTAGAAAAGGATTTAGACAAGCAGGGACAAAGGTATGAGAAGGGAATATTCCCCATGATATACAGGACCTGCACTCTGGTATTATGGCCCAGCGTACAAGCTGGGCTCAGAGCCCTGTCTGGGCCCAGTGGTGTGGAGAGCATGACGGCTTTGACAAGAAAGCAAAAAACACACCTAGCTTAGAATTTTATCAGCAAGGTAATCCTGGCTGTGTTATAAGGGGGTGCAAACAGAGCAAACAGAGCTTTTACATTTGGCTTAGACAGAGGAATATTACAGCCAAGCTGTTAATAACACCGAAACATGTTTATCCTTTCAACAAGTCAAATCTGGCCTGGGTAGCAGCTGAGGATGCATCCCGCTAACTAGATAACAGCAGATCAAAATGGGGTGTCATAGCTGTCAGCTGCCCCCCCGCCTGCCCCGTGACCTTTCGACTTGTAAACAGGAAGCGGTAATCTGGGGTTAACCAACACAAGCAGCAATGTATTCCATGTGTGTTTGTGTGTGACTGTGACTGTGCACACGCACATAGGTGCATGCCAGCGCGTGTGAGAGAGACGAGATGAGGTGTGCTCCGCGCAAAGCGTCGCCACGCCTGAGCAGTCACGGCACCAACTGCCATCAACTGAAGGGATGAGAAATATAATGAAAAATATAATGAAATGTCAAAGCAGGGGGTTCTCCTGGGTGCTTTCTATAGTCGCCACAGGTTAACGGCCCGGCCTCGAAGTGTCTGGGTCTCAGCAACGAGACAGGTGACGACAACATCTAATGCAGAACGGGGAGAATTTCGGTACGGTCATCTCTGCAATGGCATCAACGAGGTCGGGATTTGAAGCTTAGTGAGTGCCAGGAGGGAATGAATGTGAACCGCATCCTCTGTCTTATGACTGATGTAGCTGTGAAAGTTTCAATCAAAGCCAGGGTGCAAGGATAAAAACCTGAACAATCCATTTAGGGGCCAGGCAGGTACCTGCAGGTAAACGCTGTCAGAATCTTAATACCTGACTTAAGCAGCAAGAAGAGAATTAGTGTACATCATACAGACTGATCCAGAGGTTGTTTAAGGTACAGGATTTATAATTAGATGTGAGAGTTTAATTAATCTCTTACAAACCCCTTAAAGGAGTTGTTTATGAATATTCAAAACACTAGTTGAACACTGAACACTTTCCTGTTTTCAACATCTCAGCAGTATGTGTGTCTGCATGTGCACTTTGACAGAAAAGAGCTTCTCTATTTCAGAAATATCTATAATAAGATCTTTTTTGTGTTGTATGTAGCACTCTGGAACTGGACTCTTCACACTGTATTTTTACATTTTCACTGAGTGTTCATCTTGATGCCATTATTTTTCTGGGTGTTTACCTGTTTGGGAGGCATGTCTGTGTGGTTGACTGGAGGAGAGCTGGTGTCTGAGCTTGGTTCAGACTCTGAGTGGCGCAGGCTGGCCCTCTTCTTCTTGATGAGGTCAGCGTCCCTGTTATAGGAGAAGCCCAGTTTCTGGTGGGGTGGTGAGGAGGAGGAGGAGGAGGAAGAAGCCCCTCTCCTGGTAGGGGACCCTGGTTCTGTACTTCCCTCCTTTCTGTCCTCTCTCACCTCCTCCTTCTGTTGTCTTTCTTTCTCCATCTCTCTCTCCACTCTCTGTGGTAACTCACTAAGGTCTAAAGTGTTGGCTTTGAGCAGATTCCCCCTGTCCTCAGAGCCTGGCGGTGTCACGTGGGCCGAGTCTGTTGCTATGCCGGCTAATACTGTGCGCGGTGATGGGACAGGAGGTGAGGACTGCAAAGGCCCTGCTGTCGCCAAGCTGGCCGAAACTGCTCCTACTTCAGCCTTCCAGCCTGGCTCCATCACCTCTTCCTCGGTGGCTTTAGTGCCGTTAGACTCAGTGTTAAAACCGCCAGCAGATGCAGCAGGCTGAGATGCAGCCTGGCGGTGCTGCACGTCGTTGAGTTCAGCATAGAACTTGTCCTGGCCTATGGAGGCATTTGTGTCGGTTTCAAAGTCGCCCACCTTATATGTGCTCCGACTGCTGTTGGCCTCTATCTGCACCACATTGAGCTCCTCACCGGAGAAGTGGGCCCGGATCTGGTACAGGTAGGTCATTACTGTTAGCTTGTCAGGAATAGCCAGCAGCACCATGTCAGATGGCTCCAGGAGACGGGAGATGCCAAGGCTTGCAAAGCCATCATACGCCTGCCAAAAAAAGAAACACAAAAGTAAACAAACTTTTTATTATAGATTCATATGTTTCACAGAACCACTGTCATGTTTCAAGTGGTACGTACCTGCAAATTTTGGGGAAAAATGTATAGGTTGTATTTGGTGCATGTTGCATTGCATGCATGATCCATGTGTGTTTGTGCGTGAGAGACATCTTTGGCGTGACTGCTGACAGGTCATGTCAGGGATGGTTGTCCCCGATAAGAGACGCAGATACCCCAAGACAGAGCGCTTAATCCCAAAGAGTGTGTATGAGAGTCTGTGTGTGTGTGTGTGTCCTTATCGCTCCCCTACATCAACCTGCCCACGCTCTCCGTCACGCGTGTAATTGGTCTGATTAGAGTCTGATGAGAAAATACAGGTTTGATTATCAAGCGACACACGAAACCCAATCCCCCATCACCAGATAGACCGAGAAAGAGAGACAGAGAGAGAGAAGGGATGAAAACCATTATCGCAGCCAATGACAGGTAAATAAATAGATTAACAGCACACACACATTACCTCCATTCCTGCACACACACACCTCCGCATACATCTCTCCCAGGTATCGCAGCTTGTATCTGGCCTGCTTGATAGTGTTGATCAAATTCCAACCTGTTGCAGTGCTCGTTTGTTTCACTGCCTCCGTAGATCTCCCCAGTCTATCAATCTCTCTCTCTTTCTCTCGGTCTACCTCTCTGACTTCCAAACACTCCATGTATTTTAACCTGTATTTATCCTAGGGATTGTTTCTGAAGAGCCTGCTCTTTTTCAGCCCTTTCCTGCTTCAATATAAGTCCCCCCTTCGCCCATCTTCTTACTTTAGACCATCTTACTACTTTACTTTATCCATGGAAAGCGGTCTATTAAGCATGCATTATTTTTCATTAAGTCCCTGCATTGCATTCATCCATTAGATGTGGGATATTTCTTGTTAAACTACTGTCTCAAGTGATGGCAATGGTGCAACTTCAAATTAAAGTGGTCATGGGTACCTCAACTGTAACTGCTATGGAAGACACTGAAAGTGTGTCTATTTTCTTTCTGCCATTTCTCCTATGCTGAACTACTAATCAGCACGATTGCTGTTAACTGCTTGTGTCAAGTATAAATCTAACTTTAAGCAACAAAAACCCTTGTCAGTGATACTGCAAAATTATGATTAGTTCTAATGTTGGAAATCTCAATTCACCATTTATCATGTGGGCAGGAAATAAGGAAGTGATTTTGGACACAGCTCAGGATAATCAATCAGTGACCTTCAAGTTTCAAACCCTGGTTAATGTAGTTAATCTTATTTCTCCAAATGCACTTGTTTCTATAACAGAGAGCGAGAACTGGAGACATGAGAATGGAAAGAGAGAAATGGAGAATAAGAAGCTGGTGCTTTTAACTGAGAGATATTCCTCAATTTACAATCAATTATGATGTCTTTTGTTAAGAGAAATCTTTTTCACTCTCACCTCTTTTGTCCCTTTCTACTGATGGAAAGGGTAACAATGGGTGGGACATCTATACTCGTACAGGGAAATGAGGTGCATGTGAGTGTGTGTGTGGTGTATGTGTTTGTGCTTGCAAAGACAAGGCAGGAAGAAAGAACTGACGGCGGGAAAAAAGAAAAGGGAGAACAGAGAGGAGTTTGCCTTTACAGCGAGCCTGTTTAAGTCCCCCCCTCCTCTTTCGCCTGGCAGAAAGGGAGTATGAAAGAGAAAAGAAAGACAGAAAAGAAAGAAAAAGAATATGGGGAATAAGAGGGCCTGATTGGGTTTCTAACACGTATTCAGGGGAGCAAAGTGTGCTTGTATTGTTCCCCTCTCGCCCAGGGTAGGCTGTGAAAGAGAGCGACAACTTTGCTGCTCAAAAGGGACAGAATGAAAGAATGAGAGAGAGAAAAGAGCGAGAGTGGGAGAAAGTGAGAGCTGTATAAGGAGGAAGGAGGGAGGGAAGCTCTCAAGCTAGGTTTTGTTTCAGGGTCAATGTTAGTCTTGACGTGTGCTACAGTCTTTTTGACCTCAGTGTCATGCTTTATTCTTCCTATATCTTCTCTTATAGCCTGACGAACACTGATCATGTTATACTGAGACACTAGTGACTACTGAGGGAAGACCTGTTGTTTTTAGGGGAACTGCAGTCAAAGAACAGGGGTGGTAATATTCTGTATTTAAAAATACCAAAACCACTCTGACCCTACTTCTCTACTCAGTCTGTAGCACTCAACCTCATGCCCATTGGCTCTGACTAAAAACATAACTCTTTAAAATGGTTAATAGATATACACCTTCTTATAAAAAAAAGGCAAAATTATTTCCTGAAATGGAAGGGCACTGTAGTTATTAGCAAACATTACTCACATGAGTAAATATTGCATTTGTTGGGGACTATTTTCAGCTGGAGATTTGGTTTCCTAATGAGTATTTATAGCAGCGGGATGATGAATGTCTAACAGGTGAAACATAGAGGATGATTATACCTTTTTTCACAAGAAAATCAAATGTCATTACTTTAAATTTAATGTTCTGCAATCTTATTATCTTTTATAGAGTTTAAATTGAGTCATATCATCATTGTGTTACTTCCTTACAAAACCATAAATTAATGCTTCCAAGCAAATCATACCCATTGTTTCAGTTTTGGTTTTACATGTATGAGTAGTTTTTGTCTAATGGAACAAATTACAGTGCATCTTGCAAACATTCCCCACAGTATGATGTATATCCTCATCAAAAAATAGTATCATATTCCATATTGATTTCAGCTATAACCCTAATGCTCTGTGAATTACATTTTACAAACTTCATCTTCAGTATTTCTTAGTAGTTACCGATTAATGCCCCAGTTCAATATGAATATTGAGTATTGTGAAAAATATCTAGTTTTCTCACTTTCCATCATCCAACTGACAAAGCGTTTGGTCTGGACTAAATGTCACCGCTGCCTGCCCCAGGCTGCTGCTCCCTGCTCCCCCTCCACTCCCTCTCAGTGACTGACAGCTATCTATCATTGTCAATCATCTACACCCCCTCCCCTCAGCCCAACCCCTCACGGCTGTGCTCTGGGTGCTTTAGCCTGGTGCTTGGTGCTACACTATCAGATGGCATGACAAATGACTTCTCCTTGGCCTCATTACACACACACACACACACACACACACACACACACACACACACACACACACACAGACACACACAAAACAGACAAGACAGAAGAATAAGCCATCCAAACACACCAGAGCTCTCAACATGCAAACTCCTAAAATGCACAGACGATGCATGAATACATTCACAATCATCCACAGAGTAGCATACATACACATATCCAATGATAATAGATCATTTCAAAGGCTGTACATGTTCTAAATATTCACTTCTTTCTTTTTTTCCCTACAAACCCCCAATATTGATTGTCCTTATCTGTCATAATTCAGCACAGTCTGGGCTCATTGCAATCACTCCTCACAGACAGACTGTGAAAGGAGGAGGGGGCATGTCTATCAACTAGCCATGAAAAGCAGAGATAGTTGTCGTTTCTATACATTTCCATTTCTGCCATCCATTCAATAAATTCTATACATTCTAATAACTCTTTATGAGGCAACTCTATACAACACTGTGGATAAGGAAGAAGTCTCTTTTCATCATTGTCTTTCATTCTTGGAAATCACATTTTGATTTCCTCTTAATTTCTTTCTTTACCCCTCTTTTTCTCGCTTTCTTTCTTCAGTCTTTTTTTCCTTGCTTGCTCTTTGGGGTCCTTAACATGCCATGCTATGCTATCCTCACCTGTGCCTGGTGTGAGTGGTTTCTCTTTTTTTGCAGGCACTATCATGGACACCCTTCTCTCTGTTCAACACCTTCAGGGTGCTACATGACACCACATGATGCATTACTCCTCTCTCCTTTTGCCTGAACCCATAGGCTTTCACAGTCACTGTCACCTGCAACACCAAGTGTAATTCATTTAGAGTTATGTAGCACTACTGGAAACATACCAACAACAACTGCACATCTCACATAAGGCATAAATTAGTTTATATGCAGATTTTATTGTCACTGAAAATGGAAATTAACGCAAGAACCAAAATAAAGGAGCACAAACTGTCTGTTTGACTCATTGCAACCACAGAAAAAATAACACTCATCAAGCACAAAATGCTGGTAATATTTGTTCTTGGTAGATAAATCTATAAGAATCAACCACTTCATGGTTATGAACAAATAAAAGTTGCTTTGCTTATCTAAGCTCCTTGTTGATTTTCACCTGTTTGATGTTACCTAATCTGATCAACGAAAACAATCAACATCAAACTAGATTCTGAATGTTTAGCCTGCTTTACAATAACAGTTCGCATTATTTTGAAGTGTTAAAACTGTGTAAGAGTGTGTAGATGTACCACAAGGACACATTTTACACCCTGAAAAAAATGACATCCAATACCTGGACTTGAGGCCTTTATAAGTGGAAAACTTTTACTGACATTTTCAGACTCTTGTGGGGCTGGCAGATACCTCTGGAAAATGTTAAAAAAAATAATAAAAACACACATTTATTAGCTAATGCCTTGTTTGTCATATATGCATATCTTATAGTATACTATATATACAGTATATACCCAGATTCTTGAGGGATGCATGAGCACTGGCAGGAGGTGGCAGCTGATATCTCCCAGTGTCTCCTCTATGCACTGCAAAGGAACAGCTTGCTTGGCCAAATGTACATCAGCACCAGGTGTAGATCTCTACAGAGAAGGTAGTCGCAGCACAGTGGGTACAGTGCTGCAGCTATTCACCAGCTATCACCTTCTACGGCATATTCCCATATTACTTATATCTAACCAGTTTCTTCAGGGCTACTTGAGCACCTGGAGGGGGGTGAGGGGCAGTTAGCAGATATGGGATTGGGTCTCTCCCTTTTCCTCCACTATGGTTATTGTCAACAGGGTAGCATTCATGCCTAACAGGGCCACCAGAGGTTATCGCTGAGCCAGAGTGTATATGAGAAGAGGAAATCAAGCTGCAGGAACCCGACGCATATCGTTCTATGTAGCCCTCAGGGCCAGCGAGGGGACAGGGCGTCTGTGTGTCTGTGTGTATATACGTGTGTGAGTGTGTAGTAACAGAGTGAAAGGGGGAAACAGTAGTGTGCATCTGTGTGTTTGGCAAGTGTGCACGAAAAAAGGGAATGAGCGTGCAGAGAGCCAGAAGGACAGAGGGGAAATGGTGATGTGTGCGAGCCTGCACCTCAAACTGTGAATGTGCAGATATGATGACATAGGACAAGGAGAAATGTAGTTGTGTGTACATTTGCCATATTAAGAGAATGGGTTATTCAGCTGAGGTGTAAGGGCATGTGCTTATGTGTGGGTTGAGATTTCTTAAGTTCTTAGAATGAAGAGAGGAGGCATGAAACCAGATAGGCCGTACTACACAAGCCAACATGGATAACAGTTCATACAAACCAATAAACACATGCACACACTCTCCTGCACACTGTTTTACACACACATACAAACAAAACAGTCTAATCAATACAAGACAAATATGCTCCTAATATAGAGACACACACACTGACATCAACACACACATAGCAGAAGTAGTTTAGTAAGCTCCCAGCAGGTTGCTGAGTTAAGATACCATCTCACCTCTGCCAGGTGACTAAGTCATGCTTTGGACACACACGGCCATGTACACACATCACAGCAGGGGGAACGCCTTATAAAAAGTGCTGAACATTCTGGCTGTAGTGAATGTGTGTGATTTTGAGAGCACGCATTTGCCTGCCTTCATCTGTGTTTCCACCCTCCCCCCGTAACCACATAAACACACATATATTCTATATCCAGGGATTAATGGCAGATCTCTAAATAAGGCCAAACGGAGATGTGGATGGGAGGGAGCTAAGTGGTGTGAAGGGCCCAGCGGTGGCTGCCTCTTACCTTTTTGTTGTTTTCTTTAATATCCTGAGGATTGAGCGACTTGTAGTCTCTGGAAGAACAGTGGGGAGGGATGGAGAGGAGGCAAGCAGAGAAAAAGAGAGAGAGAAAATGGGAGACAGAGAGACGGCAGAGAAAGAGGTGTGTTTAAATATGCGTCACATGTAATGGCATTAGAACTGTAACATGCAATTTCATAGCAGTGCAATCAACAGAACCAATAGAGTGGAAAATATGTAAAAATAACACACCGAAGTGCAAAGGCACACAAGCATAAACACACACACATACACACGTGTACACAGGGAAGGGTTTTGATAAATTATCTTCATGTCTGCTCTCTTGATGGGGCTGCAGGTTTTCCATGTGCTGTACTTTTGAGAGTTACATTCACACAATTTATACTAAATTTTTAAGTATATATCTCTCTCTCTCTTTCTTACACACACACACAGAGAATACTCAATATTTTCACACAGGACTTTAATCGTACGCACAAGAATGAGATTAGTGTTCGCGGCAAACATGAAACTCTATTCAAATATGAGAATGCCATATCTGCTTGAATAAGTGTGTACACATCTGTCATCTTAATCAAACACACTGACAGGAATGATGGATAAAAGGCCACAGCATAACAACAGGTTAATTGTGCAAATATGAAATCAAGTTACCAACAGAGGCAAAGGGGAAGCATCTTAATCTAATATAAATTTGACCTTCTGGAGATCTAAAAATCTTTACTTCTTCAGTATTTTCTCATGTATGTGTGTGTTTTTGTGTGTTTCGTACATTATGTCAGGTCTGAAGTGGTGCAGCAGGGCACAGAAGGCCAGCCCATTCCTCCAGGAGGTGGTGAAGTTGGTGATCTTCACGCCACGGTAGTTCTTGGTGACCTCGCGGCACCAGGCCAGCAGAGACTGGCTCGCGTTTGGTTTCCCTCCCAGAACTGGACTCGGGACGGGGCTAGGCTGCAGGCATAGAGAGGAGGAAGAGGAGTAGGTGGAGGAAGAGGGTTTAAAGGGGTGTAATTGGACAAGAACACAGAGAAGGAAGTATCAAGAGGGGAGGAGAAAGAAAAGGAAGGACAAAAAACATTAGCACTGATAAAAAAATAATAATGCAGTTTGAAAGACATTTCATTTGTAATAAAGATTTCATACATTTTATTCTTATGATTGCTCACATTTCCGCCCCCATCCCTCCAGGTCTACGCTCCTTTCAGTGTTTTACTTAGCAACCTCAACCCATCCAATTAGCATGCCATACTGACATACAAAGAGCCCACACATGCACGTACACGCAGACACACACCATAATGCAGGGTCATTCACAAAGCAGTGTATGACCGTGGATAATGTAAACATCTTATTAATTAGCTCCGCCTTTGAAGTCTTATCTGGGTCGAAAGCTTTCACCATTAGGAGCCTTTCCTCTCCCAGACTCCAAATCTCACAAATCCTTGGTGGCATGGAGACACTGGTCTTTCTCTGATGGGCCAGCAGAACCAATGCTATTCTGATTATTCTGGCTATTCACTAATCTGGTTATGGAGCGATAGATATGGGTTAATTCTCTCTGATCATTTTAGAGAGAAATGTTAAAAATGTTACTGAGATTTGATTTAATTCATTAGAGGCTAAAGATAAAAAAAAAGCCTATGAAATATGTTCAAAATCCAAGTGCATATTACTATTGTGCGCAAGACAATGACATTAACACATGACTAATGAGAGAGATTTTCTTACATGGCACAGTATGTTAAAGCAGGGTGTCTAAAGTTCATCAAGCTAAATTTGACTTTTAAAGGCTTTATTACTGTTACACAAAATAAGATGAAATTTTAAACATTTTTAATGTGAATATTTTAAAAATATACAGTGTAGCTTTTTAAAGCTTTTAGGCTAAATATTAGGGCACCACTGCACACACTACCAGACTCCAGCCTTCAAACCTTTGAGTTAACCTTTCATGTCTCC